>NC_134402.1:244376647-244612029 GCF_038048845.1 Mixophyes fleayi | reverse complement strand
TATGGGGGTTATTAACTAATAAAATGTACATGTGCACTAACTACAGCCATCAGCAAATAACATTGACTAATCTGGTACAAGTTAGACATAAAAGCAGGTGTCTGTTTGATTTAAATGTGATTTTACTAAACATTCTAAAATGAAAACGGAAACTCATAGCACCCAATCAGATTTGAGCTATCATTTTCTAGAGGTCATATGTATAATTGTAAAATTGAAAGCATTTTCTCTATGTATAACATAATGCTGATAAATGGCGCTAATAATGCATGCAAAGCAAAAATATGTAGGGCGTTAGATAAGAACGCCACTCCTAGCATCCCCTACGTTTTCTCACAGAAAAAATAATCTCATTCATTTATAATAATATATATATATATATATATATATATATATATATATATATATATATAGAAAGTCAAACAAGGATACGGCGCACAATGGTGTGTTACTAGGAATTTATCCCAGGTTCAGTGGGAAAATAATAGTATAGTCAATGGATCAAAGTTCCACGTTTGCTGGACGGTCTTATAGGACCAAGGATATTAGTCCAGTTTGCACATATAAAAGACAGAATAATAAAGGCATAGGATTAGTAGGAGCAGTGTGTTAGTGATAGCCCATCACCATAGTATTACACACCCAAAGGAAATTATATCGCTTATCTGTATGATTAATCCAAAGACTGGAACCCAGCTTAACAACCACTCCTCTTTTAATATTAAGTGGTCAGCATACTCAGCAACTGCAAGTCTGGTGTCCAGTCAAAAACATCAGCATACTGTAAACATCATATCTTTCTTCTTTTCCATTTTCTCTAAAACTTCAACAGTGGAAGGCTTGGCCTTCCATCTAGAAAGGAGTGCACCCATTATGGAGCAGAAACCAAAACAATTGCCTTTATCAGTAAAATACACAGCGATCTATCAATTCCTGTGCTAGTGGTGTCCTTCAATAGTCAATAGCTCGAGTCGAATCAGCACGTGACGGACATCAATACTTCCAAAGTAGGAGCCGATATTCTGAGCTCTACAAGTCTTCTCTGCCTCCAGCTAGCCAACATGTAAGTATTTCATTGTTCCTTTCTGGTGGCCTCAGTTACAGGAATGTAGAGGTAAGGGACTTCTGAAGAGGATTCTAACGCTTCCTTCTCCTCCACTCCGCTAATGTCCCAGCACCAGTTGTGTCCACCGAGTGCCGAGTGCCGAGCACCGCCCTCCGCTCATCAAACGCCGACGTCACACGCAGAGCACAGCCCAAAATGCTTAGTGGCATCTGTGTGTGCAAAAAAAAAAAACTAGTTGCAGCGCCACCTGCTGGGCAGAGTTATACACTGACCTACTAAATTCTTAGTGTGTGTGGGGAAAAAAATTCAAAAAGGGCTGAAATTTGGTAGGGCTCAAACTCATTTTCATGAGGTAATTTTACCTCATGAACACACATGTGTAGAGGCGTGCGTTAGTGTGTGTGTGTGTGTGTGTGTGTGTGTGTGTGTGTGTGTGTGTGTGTGTGTGTGTGTGTGTGGAAAAAACTATTTTCTCAGAAAGGGCTCATCCAATTGACCTGAAATTTGGTATACTGACATTATTTGACAAAAAAATTTGAATAGTCAAGTCAGTTAACTTCCATCATCCCCCCTTCCCCCCGTTGGAGGGATAGTAAAGGCTAAATTTATGAGTTGAGGGGTCAAACTCATTTTCGTGAGGTAATTTTACCTCATGAACACACATTAAAAAGGCCGCTTGCGTCAGAACTAATGCTCTTCCCCTGAGGAGGCCTGGGCTAGGTCCAAATGCATGACAAGAACCTTTTTAAGACCTTAAGTAGCTTGATTTGACTAGAATGCATGAGTATCATGCACGGGTTAACTTGTGTATATATATATATATATATATATATATATATATATATATATATATATATATGTAGCATTACACATACTTCTCTGTTACTTATACTTACCTAAAATACTTATGTTTTTGTATTAACACTTGCCAGTTAATTTATTTATTTTTAAATATATATAAAATCAGAAATTTATGAGATTATATGAATATGATACAATCGTTGTACATTCTTATGTGACTAACTCAGTACATTTTAACAGGAGCACTTCTGCTATAGTAATGGGTTGTAGAGTAGACAGTCATAAATGTATGCACTAACTACAAAATATTATATTCCAGGAACTTTTAACAAAGTCATTTAAGAAAACAAGATGTCAGACACATTATGTCAAGTATAGCAGAAACCTATTGTAAATGAATTCATATAACATTAAAGACACATATCACTTTTCATTTTAAAATGCTAGGTATCAAATGAACAGCCATGGACAAAAACTGAATATTTTGGCAGGCAACCAGCTAAATGTTCAGCTAAAATACAAGAAGTGCGGTAACATAAAATGGATTTATAAAAGTCTTCTTTTCTGTGCAAACTATTGTCTTGTGACAGATAAATGATAGTATGCTTACAATGTTAGTCTGTACAGTTTAAAAGGAGTGCCCAGTCTGGCATGCAGTCTTCAGTTAATAGATGCCGGATTGCTCCATTTGGTCAGAAACTGCTCTATTTGTAAATTGTACCTGGTGGTCGGGGCTCACCAGATTGATCGTTAGTCGCTACCACGTGAAAAATGACAGGTCAACAAACATCAATAGATTCATCAACAACAACAACATACTCCAACTCAAACCCTCTGAACTTCTCTCTTACCATTGCTTACTAGCTGTGTAAATAATGACTGAAGCACAAACCATTATCATAAATATAGGATTTGATTGTAATATAAGAAATTGAGAGTGAGCTTAATCACTAACTGCAACGCTCTTTGACTGTGTGCAAAATGTTTTGAGATGTGTGAACAGTAAAACATAAAGAATGATGCTGAATTGTGTCACTTATCTCTACTTGACAGCATTTTCTCCAACTGTCAGCCGATCTCAACTGGAATTTGCATTTCTTCTGCACCCAAATATATCCCCCCATGTTAGCAGCTTCGGCTGGTATTGCAGCAACTTTTGGTCTATGAAAGAATTGCCATTTTTAATATTTCTATCTGTACCATAACACAACTCAGTAGTGCTATGAGAAAGACTGATCTCAGGTGAAAACCTAAATAAGTCACGATCCAGATGGATCTAATCAGGAGATAGGACATAAGCCATAGGTACCAAAACCTGAAATGGTTTCATGTTTTGAATATTCTTCTACCCTTCCCCCTTTTTAATCATATATGTAGAGTAGGACATATTTGTGCACAACAAAAGACACACACAAGATAAAAAGCATTTACATGCATTTATTCAGGTGTATGTATCTCAAGATGTGTCCAGCTGTATAAAACTAGGATTTGTGCCAGGTTATGCCAGGAGTAAAAAGTGTGTATACCTTCATCCCACAATAGTGTAGAGATGGGGTAGAACATTCTAGTAAATGTGAAAGTTCCATGACCCTGTTTGTACACAGTAGAATGTAATGAAGTGTCATAAACACAAGAGACAAGAGTGTTTATAGAGTGTTATTAATAAATGTGAAAATTGGGTCTTTATTTAATGAAATAAAATACATCTGTTGTTATCTCTTTTATAAATCACATGGGAATTTTCTTTCCTGCTGTAATGTGAAAGTGTGCCCCACCGAGGTGCCCTTCAAGAGGGTGAAGACAGAAGAAGGAAGAAGCTGGGAGAAGAACAGAAGAGAAGGCAAGGAGAGAAGAATATTACACTTATCCATCCTGGGATCCAGTGCAGGTAAGTCCATTAATTTCTTCCATACAGGTGCTGGCAGCAGTGTGCAGGTGAGCCAATCAGGACTCACTTTCCCCTGTTGGCCAATTAGCGGCCGGAAACGTAAGCCACTCCCTGCTCACCTCTGGCCAATCGAATCCTTTGCGCCGCTGCATCACCGTGCAATTCCAATGAGATGGAGGTTATTTAAGCCTCCACGCGTGGCGCCATTAGAGGAGTCCAGTGGTGGTGAGAGAGGACGGACAACGTGGGACATCCAGAGGCACCGCATCAAGAACAGAAGACAGCAGCATTGGTTGGGAGCCCTTGTAAGGGCTAAGAGCTACCTTGCCACAAGAAGAAGACGGAGGAGGCGCGTTCCAAAGAGAAGAAGTCTGCAGCAGCAGGGAGCTCTTGTAAGAACTAAGAGCACCCCTGCTAAGCAGACAGCCAAAACGATCACGTCGAAGAGGAGAAGAGGCGCCGCCAGCTGGAGGGTCTAGAAGGTATGAAGACGACGGAAACAAGTTGATTATCATGCATGGAGCAGGTAAGTATAATCGCTGCTGGTTAGATCGGGTAGAAGGTCCGAGGCACAATTCGGGCACTAGGCCAGTGGGCAAGTAGTGGATACAAGGTCCAGCCTCATTAGGGAGCAGGTAGATTTAGCTGGGCACAAGGACCAAAGGTTTAGTTTGGCACAAGGCCCATAGATTTCGCTGGGCACAAGGCCTATAGTTTAGGTTGGTCCCAGGCCCATTAGTTTATAGGCCACGAAACCCTTAGATTAGGAGTGCCCAAGGACCTTAGGTCCGGAGGCCACAAGGCTCTTGGGTTAAGTAGGAGGACGAAAGGCCCTTAGTGTTAGGAGGACACAAGGACCTGAAGTGAGTTAGGGTACTAGGCCACCTGAGGTTATTAAGGCATTAGGCGCTTGTGTAGAGCAGGGCCCTTTTTGGTAGAAGGATACAAAGGGAGGGCTGAAACAGGGAGGCACAAGAGACCCTGTGTGAGCGCGGAAACACCATCTGGTGTGAGTGCGGAGGCAAGTGGCCTTTGAGTAGGTTTGCAAGGACACAGAGTCCTGAGTTCCCAAGTGACAGTCTTAGAAGCCAGGGTTAAAGGCAGCAGACGGAGGCCTGCTGCCTTTAACCCTGGCTTCTAAGCCAGGGTTAAAGGCAGCAGGCCTCCGTCTGCTGCCTTTAACCCTGGCTTCTAAGCCAGGGCAGCAGACGGAGGCCTGCACTGTAGCTATGTGCCGGTGAATACTGGTGGCTCAAGCAGGTAAGTAGCTGGATCAGTCATTTCTTCAGAGCAGAGAAAGGTGACCATTTGGGAGGTGGTCACGGGCAAGTAATGCGATGAACAGGTGGTACTCACTTTTTCAGCTGCAATAATCCCCACAAGAGTTAGCGCAACATAAATATTCAGAATAGTATCAGCACGACAAGGATTAAATATAGACTTACTATATAACTTACATAGAAGTTTTCCTACATGCTTAATTGCCACTAGATATAAAATGCAACTGTGTAAAATCTCTCCATAAACAAATAGCGTCATTTGCAATGGCCAGAGTGAGAGTGACAATTTTAAAGTGGCAATGGCCTGACCCGGCGCTTGTATACTGTAATCCAGACATTGGGTCCGACCATTGTAACATTTTATATCTGGCAGCAATTAAGCGTGTAGGAAAACTTCTATGTCAGTTATATAGTAAGTCTATATTTAATCCTTGTTGGGCTGATACTTTTCAGAATATTTATGTCAGGCTCACTCTTGTTGGGATTATTGCAGCCGAAAAAAACGTACCTCACCCCAATGAACTGCATGTTGTTGTGTTATATGTAACCTGTCTCTCTCTTTAGTATCTTCCCTTCTATGAACCAAAGGTCAGGCCTCCTTAAAGGCGGATGTGTTAGGTGGATCAAACATGCTGCATGGTTCACGGTCAGGAAGGGTTTACATTGTGTGTTGCCCTTGTCCCCCATGGCCCCGTTACAGTAGTCCAATTGGATATGCCAGTAAAGTAATGGGAATAGACGGATGTGACTTCATACAATATAGCCTCAACGCTAATGATGATACTATCAGCTGTAGGAGTCAATACACAATCAGACAAACAGAAGCAGCTAGAGAGTGCTTCTGATAGTCATCCTCATCATCATCGTTGCAACAGCCCCTCAACATCTGCAAGAGATACACCTCCTGATAGGCATGTTTGCTACAAAGTCTACTTGAATGCCAATTACGTGAACACACCATAAATGTACTTGACTTATGCTTAACCGCTTCTTCCCTCTCCCATTCCTTCTCTCCAGGTATAAGGAGTAGTAATTGTAAGATGTGAATTTAGGGCTTGCGTTTAGGCCATGGGAAATCCCCATGTTATATATTTACAACAGGCGCTCTTAGCAGCTGGTATAGCATCATGTATCAGTGGGGTTTTATTTGCCAAGCCCAGGATCCAATGGATTTACAACTGATGCAGAGGATGCCATGGCAGGATCTAGGTAGGAAATAAAAAGGGTAAATTAGGTATGTGTATGGGGTGTTTTTTTGCTTTCTTTTAATAAAATTATTGTAAAGTTGTGTAAGTGTATTATTTATATTATTACCTGGTGCACTACATGTCTCAGATGGCCCTAGGTGCCAGGGTATGCTGGCACTTGTGGTTCCCCAAGTGCCAGCATGCCCTGGGAGTCATGGGTATGCTTGTGCTTGTAGTAATACAGCATGCCCAAACACTTAATGGCAGCCTGGGCATGCTGGAAATCCATGGGCAAAATGTTTTTTAACATTTATTTTATTACCCCACACCCACCGCCCAGGGGAGTGAGAAGAATCCTAGAGATTTTCAGCACGGGGCTGGTTATACCTAGAGTGGGGTCCACCTTTTTTGCAGGCCTGACCTCCCAAGGGAATTCAGCCCCATTATGACAGCCTAGGGTTGGTTTGGCATTATGGCAGTGGGATCCCACTCTGCGGGTTTCCATGCTATAGCTATAAGTGTAAATTGCATCCAGCTCTACATAAGGCCCTCAGTGTGTATTAAAAGGGTAGAGGTTTTGAAATACATGAAATGTACAGTGACCATAGATGTACTTTTAATAACCACAATTATATTATTCTGTGTATGCTGATGATTAGCAGAAATGTGCCCTATTTTGCACAGAATGTCTAGCAAGCTATTAACACCACTTCTGTCTACAATACGGTATAGCTTACATTCCTGGAGTCCTGCAAATGTTACAGTGTGCCAGTGACATGACACAAACTATCATCACTAGTGTTTGTTGTTTATGCAATCAGATGTAGGATTTCTTTGAGCTCTATTTGACACTGTGCTACATGTATTGTGAGAATTTGTTTTTGTTTTGCTTCACTTGATGCAGTAGCTATGTATGGAAAAGGGTGTGCTGCCAATTGATTTAGTTTCATCATTTAGAACATATACAAAGAACAACCAAATCACATGTCACTCAGTGCAGCTCGTTTACTTGTCCTTAAAGGAAAATGTTCTTTTCTTACAATGTGTGTGTACCCATATGCTAAAAAGAATTTCCATTTGGCTGTGATGAAAGACTGAATACATAAAAGTTGACCGTTGCTGACATGAAAAGTCTCTTTGGCAAATATATCCTTTTAACAGTAAATTACATATTTTGCAGTTATTATGACTTCTGATGAAACTAATTATTAATATTTTTAGGAATTGTATCCTTTTACTGTTTTCATTTGCTTGATACCCAAAATAAAGTATGTCATATCTTTTGTAGACTAAACAAGTTTCTGGCCGTATTGGTTTTCCGCTTTTCAATTTAAATGGGAATAAGGAAGTTTAAAATATACTGATATTAAATAGTAGGGCTTTAAAGTTCAAAAACATGGCCACTTTTGCTTCTCGTAAATCAGCAATGGGAAGGAAGGTTAGTATCCGTCTCAGAATATACTTTTATTAAAATAATGATTTATTGCTGCCATTTAAAAGTGGTCTTCTCTTTGGGAGAACCTCATGATTACAATTACTATACCATTATATTGATAGTGGCCTGAAATCATACTTTAGAAAAGGCAACATCTTCTTACCCCATGCACATTTCTGTGATTGAAATATTGGCATGAATCTTGAATACAAATCAAGTTCTTCATTCATCTTTTTCTCTCTTTTCTTTCCATTGGAACGTGTCTTTTAACAGTTGCACTTATGTCATAACTTGTTATCATGACTGGGGAAAGAAAAGCTGTTTACCTAGCTTGAAATGTACAATTACCTATATATTGTACTAACGCTACTCAAATCTCACATGCCATCAGAATGACTGACACCTTGGCCATCAGCAAGGTTTGCTCACATTTGCTGTCCATACAAAGAACATTAAGAATGACCACTCCTTCTATTTTCTTGTTGTCATATGAGGCATATCTGGCAATTTCCTCTCTAGTTGGAAGATTAAGTGCTATTTGTCATGCTAAACACAGATGTGTAGTAACTTTTTAACCCCGATTATTTGCTTGTAAGAACATGCTTCACATCAGCTGTATCTGGGTTTCTTTTTTTTTTTAGATGAGCAATTAGGCAGCTAAACAAGATGACAATACAACTGAGATTTTATATTGTGAATGTCAGCCAAACACTGCTGCGCAAACCAGATTTTCCAGGGAGATAAAAATAAATGTCTTGTAACACGGAACGAGGCTATGTGTGCATAAATGTTAACACCAAATATCAATAAATGCTGCCTATAAAATTAGATAGAATATCTGACACTACAAACCTCCCACATCAGTCAACTCACAGATAACTCACTCTGTGCTGTTGGGGAACTCTGCTCCTTAAGTATCTAAATCTTAGTCTGTGTCTTCTCACTTGCATCCATGCCACTGAACCTGCTGCCTACAGCTTTAACCTAACATACACAATAACCTGACCTGACAGGTTACTGCCGCCCACAAGACCCTATCCTGAAATACTCTGGAGTGCATGATTTTAGAACAAATTGGCAGCATCTGGGGAGAAGATGTTTGAAGGAGAGAGAGAAGGAGAGAGAGAAAGTGTGTTAGTGCAGGGATTTTTAACATGTGGATTAGACCTGAAAATGCCATTAAAATATTTTAGCACCTTTTTTTACTCCCTATAAAAAATGGTCCACTGAAAATAGTTTACCCAATAAAATGCTGTGCCTAAGTTTTGTTTTTAACGCAAGTTTGAAAGCATGTAGTCGCATGTTAAGCTAAAACCCATTCTGTTTATGTGTACATACCCATATGCATTCATACTTGTGTCAGTATGCGACTGTGCCACTTTTTTAGATGCTTCGTTATCCATATCAGTCCATTTAAAGCATGTACACGAAAAAGCCCATTTATCCCCATGTGAGCACATTGTGTACATACTCACTTGTGGTTAATAAGAATGATTACACCAGCATTGTGCACTACATCATGTAGGAAATCCTAATAAATTGAATGGCCCGATGAAATTAATGAAGCTTCACAGCATTATGAATGCCCCCCCACCCACATTAATAGTCAATTAGACTCGTTTATTTTTTTTAATGTAATTTTACTAATTTTTAAAACCAGTATTAACAGCTGAATACTCAAACATAGACAATGCTGGTAAAGCCACCAAAATAAGTGCTTAATAAAGCACGCATAAGCAGTTTATGATGCCAAGTGGAAGAGAGAAAGAGAAAAGAAGAAAGGAAGAAAAGAACAATACTGCCAGGGCATCGGTGGGTAAGAAAAAGAAATGGGAAATGGGGGGGCTGCGGGAAGGGAGGGGGAGGTGTTTTCCTGGCAAAGACAGAGATTACCTAACATCATTTATTGGTCTCCGATCTCATATTTGTAGTAATTTTTGGAGAAGCTGATTTTTAAGAGCTTCCTTTAATTTTTTTCATAAACCAGCCCAGATGGATGAGTTTACCACGAAGGACACACTTATGAGCCTCCCAGATGGACACTGCTGAGACCTCTGAGGTATTGTTAAATTCAATGTAATCGTCAATGGCCTGTTCAAGTTGTGTCTTGCATTATGAGTCTTGCAAAATTGGTCTTGGGGGGCATGACTTGGGTTAAATGTTGCTCATTAAGCCTCCATGAGCAACATTTAACCCAAGTCATGCCCCCCACCCCAATTAGACTCTTTTGATGTGTGTTCATCAGCCACTCCAGGTAGGCCATTTTTGAAAAAATGCTTTTGATTGGCTGATGAAGATGAAGAGTCCTTGTTTCTTCCTCTTTTGATCATTAGACTACAATGGATCAAAACAGAAGAAAAGTGTTTCCCCATGGATTACAGTGCATTAACAAGAAAGAAGAGAAGTTTTCTTTCATTTTATAATTTATAATGTGGTTTGGAAGTGTTTTATTAAAGTACACTATGTGTGTGTGTGTGTTTGTTTGTTTTTCAATTTTGGTAAAATGGACTGGGGTCTTAAGGATCTTGATCCATGATATGGTACCACTGGAGTTGCCACCCCAGTTGATTAAATCTTCGACATTACGCTAACCCTCACAGTCCAGAGAGGGGAGGAAGAGCATCAGTGCTTTTCAGTGTGTGATTTTGTTAATTTGAGACCAGTCAAGGTAACCAATATATACAATGGTCAGCCCAGTCATAAAAGGTATGATATTTAAATGAACTTAAAGGGGACACGATGGAACAGTGCAAATAGTACTTTTGTTTTCCTTCTATTACAGAGGTGCCATGAAGGCTAAATTTTAATTATTAAGGTATTTGCACAGTAGTTATGGTAAGTCAGCAGTGGGGAGTTTAGGTTAGGTTGGGTAACAGTGGGAGGCTTTACTGTTAGGAACTAGGGGAAAGGTTATGGTTAATCTGTAGAGGGAGGTTAATGGCAGTATTAGACAGTGAATAGGTAGGCCTAGCTGTAGGGAGGGAGAAACATTTTTACATAAACTGCAAATGTATGCATAATAATGTAACTTACACCTCAATCATTCTAATGCATTGGCATGTAAATTGGAGATACATCAGCTTTCTTTTAATTATTCCATCATAATAAGTAATCTTGGTGTTACAAGTAACACTAATTGCCCTCATTAAGGGCTCACAATCTCTTGTTTTTGCCCCCGAAAACCTTTATCTTTAAATGCTTATTTGCTTAGTATAGATTGGATATACACCCAGATTAATGGGATTAGCTGGAATGTGATTGTTCTACTGCTTTTTCCCTAAATGCCAACTGTCTAAAGACTGAATGGAGTAATCTGTATCAGAAGTGTTTAAGGTTTATATGTATAATAATAATAATAATAATAATAATAATAATAATAACATGAATCGTTTGAATTCTCATTCAAGATCATGCATTTTAGAGATGTCTAAACCACTGTCACACATTCTGTGTCCTAGACTTTGGGTAAATTCATTGGGGCAAACACGGTCTGATGTCTTCCTGTGTTACTTTTAATTGAGAGACATCAAGAGTGCTATCAATAACAATAGGAGGCTTAACTAAACTCTGTCAACTGTCAACACCTAACTTGAGAATTTATATTTAAAAGTACTCAGACTGAGAGCTTCCTCAACAAATATTCAAGCTTCAAATATGACTCGGAATGGTCTCTTACTCAGGATGAGTAGAGAGGGGATTGCTTAATTCTATATTTTTCTTCCTAAGGGGAATATAATAACCTGTTATTTTAATCTGGAGACTGTTGTTGTCAAATGTGAATTTTACAAACCCATTTGGGGACAGGCATTAAAACTGTTGCAAATGGAAAAGTGGGTATTACCCATAGTGATCAATTAGATTTTACCAGTCAACTTCTAGTGCAGTATAAAAAATGAAAGTTACATTTGTTGGGGCCCCTCTGCTATATTTTAGTAAGGGAAAATCGAGGTATATGGTCTTAGACCATTGGAACAGTGGCCCACTATTAGACGTCCTTTTCTTTCTCTATGCAGATTTCCTCCTTTTTGTCCTCTCGGTTCTGGTAGCTGACTCTTTCTTTATATGTACATTTATAGTATTATGTGATATATTTATGCAGTATGTCTGCATAGTGTCATATTCATATATTTTACAGATACCCTTATTGTCAGTCATGTATTGCTCACATACCCCTATTGCCAGACATATATTGCACAGAGATAACTACCCCAAATTGCTATCTGTATGCCAACTGATTACCACTTTTTAGTACCCCTTGCTAGGCTCCTCAATTACCATCTGTCACACATCAGGATCTTAGTTGCACTTACTATGTCCACCGCTGTCATCTCACGGCTATCCGGGTTCCTCCTGGTCGCCTGCAGCATTCCTGACCGCCACATCTTCATTTATAAACAAACACATACTGTTTGTTCTGCTGCATGGGCGTGGCCATCTTGGATTCAGTTAGATGATCTTTCCAGACCATGCAGATTCAGCAGCTGTGATCACATGATCTGCGCAAATAATAGCTATTAGGAACACTTGCAGCTGAGATCTGCACAGTGCCAGAACAACACACTTTCTCTCCTGAGTATAGTTCTTGGCTGGAGGCTCCAGTTCTTTCAAGCGCTGTTCCTGTATACACTGCATTTCCAAGCGATCATCTGTCTGCAAGTACTCTGCATTACCTAATGACCATCTCTCTGCAAGTACCCTGCATTTCCAAAATGCACATCTTTCTGCAAAAACTTCCTGCACTTCCCAAAGTGTTAAAGTTTCTGCAAATACCTTGCATTTTTCAAACTGCACATCCTCCTACAAGAATTCTGCATTCCTCAAGTGTGCTCACACCTCAGCAAGAACTTTGCATCATCTTGTGCTAATTCTGCGGTGCTCACGGTTTTTGACAATATCTCCAGTCTTGTGGATGGGACTGGTTCTTAGTCTCTAGGGCTCAGTTCCAGTTCTGTGTACCTGTGTGTGGGTTCCAAGTCTGCAGCTGTCTCACAATCCTGCGTCCTCCTTTCCCAGCCACAGTTCTAAGTTTGGAGTTCCTTTCTCCAGTTCCAGCTCATTCTGTTCTGGGTTTCCGTGTGTGCACATTTTGAGTTCTTAGTATTATTTTTTATTATTATTAATTTTTATTTATAGGGCGCCACAAAGTATCCGTAGCGCCGTACAAGGACAAACAATGGCACAGTACAAGGTGAAACAGCACAGTACAAGTAACAGTAAGCACTATAACTCTGGGGGCTCAGGCACAGCATGAGAGAGGGAGGGAGGGGAAAAGTGAGTACAGGCAGGTAACTATGGCCCAAGAGGGTGGGCACTGATGACAGGTTGAGAGTCACTGAGGGGAGCGGAGAGAAGCGAGAGGAGACAGGGCAGAGGGACTGAGAGGAGGTGAGCTGAGTAGCTGGAGAGCGCAGTTAAAAGTGATGGAAACAGAAGGTAGGAGAGCCCTGCTCAAAGGAGCGAACAATCTAAAGGGAGGGGAAGACAGACAGACACATGGATGAGACGGAGAGATGGGAGGAAGGGGGAGAAGGGAAGAAGGGATGAGAAAGAGAGGTAGCCGACCGGTGGGAGTTTAGGCATGAGACTGGAAGGCTTTAAGGAAAAGGTGGGTTTTTAATGTTCGTTTGAAAGAGGACAGATTAGGGGAAGTTCTGATGGAGCGGGTGAGCTTGTTCCAATGGAGGGGAGCGGCGCGGGAGAAGTCTTGGATACGTGCGTGAGAGGAGGAGTAGTTCTTAAAGTCCCAGTTCTGTGTGCCTGGTTAAAGGTGCAGGGTTGAGTTCCCACAAACAGTTCCACAGTGTTACTATGGCGGAATCCAGTACTGTACTCTAGCGCAGACTCCGATCCTAAGCTCCCTTCCTGATAGCTCTACTCTGTGCATTCCAGATGAACAGAGGTTTGATTAATGACTTTAGTTTCTCTCACACTCCTGCTTCAGCAAGACCCAAGAGTTCCAAATTGGACCAAGAAAATCAGACGACCATGACACCAGCCATATATTGCTCAATTGTTGAAAATACAGGTAGTGGGCAAGAAATGGAAACATGAATAGAAAATCACTTAACAGTGAGTTGGGCCTCAAACTTTGTTCCAGAATAGCCAATAAATGCTAAATTAGGTTAAACACTGGTGACTTAAAAGACCATGACATATGCATAACATCAGCGTCAAGCTCATTAAACCATTGTGGTCTGTGGATGGAGGAATTGTCATCATGGAAGATATCCCTTCTGTTAAGAAAGAAATGCTGCAACATGGGGTGAAGATAACTTACTAGTATTAACTAGAGATTTGTATTGATTTTGTCTTCTAGGGACTTACTGCATTGAAGCCATGCTAGGAACCCCTAACATTATGGAACCAATAGAACCCTTCACTGTTGGAATCAAGCATTCAGGGATGTAGAGTCCTTTAGTTAGGCATCACAAGCAAGGCCACCAAGAGAAATTTAGAGGCCCGGTACAGCAAGTACTTGGGGTGTTTCAAGTGATCAAGAGAAGATAGAAGGGTCGAGGACATCAAGATTGCATTTGATTAGCGGCGTTTGATGAGTCATGGAGAGGGTGCAGGAGGTTAGAAGAGGTTGAAGGAGAGGAGGTAGTTGTCAGATAATGGTAATGGGGAGTGGCCAAGGCTTCGGGTGAGGAGGAATATGCATTAAGAGAAGCCAAAGGAGGAGGTGAGAGAGAGAAGTTTAGAGGCCGCTGCAACAGAGGGGTTGTCTATGGGGATATTAAAGGATGCATGAGTGATGTCAAGTGACAGGAAGTGCCGGAACCAGGACTCAAAGTTTTCGAGGAAGTGTGAAATGGGTCCCTGAGGGCGATGGATGACCACAAAATTAAAGTGTATAGGGAAAAAGAGGCAAATGAAATGACATGCAAATGAAGAGAAGAAAGGGATATTCAGTGGGAGTGACCCAGAAAATGTAGCCCATACCACCACCTGGTCAATCACCAGTCCTGTTGTTGTGAGTGAAAAAGGAGCTTCTGCAGGAGAGAACAGTGGGAGAAGGAGTATCAGAGGAGGTGAGACAAGTTTCAGTGATGGTGAGGAGGTTAAGGGAGTTAGAGGTGAAAAGGTCATGGATGAAGGCCAGTTAGATGCACACAGATCTGGAATTCCAGAGGGCACAGGAGAAAGGGAGGTAGAGGAGTGAGTAGATGTGGGTAAAGTTAGTGAGAATAGCAGAAAAAGGGGAAACGCTGGGGCAGGTTATGGGTGAGGGCATAGAGTGGGGATAGGACAAGGACCAGGGTTTAGGGAGATGTAACCAGTAGACGGAAGGAGAGAAGTGAGGAGGAGGAGGTCAGAGGGAAGGTGAGTGAGACCGGCCTGTTGAGGTTGGGGCAGTGTAGATGGGGGTAGGTAGGGAAAGAATAGATGGGTCAGAATGGAGAGGTAGGGAACACAATGCATCATGAGGAAGATGAGGAGTCAGGGGTGGAGGTGAGGAGCTAGCAGGGAGGAGGCAAAGATTAAGAAACAGAGGAAGATGGATTGTGGTTAATTAGACTGAGGAGGGCTGTAGGGATCAAGGAGTTAGAGCAGGAGAAAGGGCAAGGGCAGGTGAGGGGAAGGGTGATGGTGGGAATAAGGAAGAGCAAGGGAGAGGGGAAGAGGCAAGTACAATGATAGTAAGTACAATCAGATGGAAAAAGCAGGACAGTTAGTGACAATGTACTGAAGTTAGGAGGACACTGAATGAGATGCATAGATTGTGAGGGTCAAGCTAAGGAGTCAGGGAGAACATAGGAGACAGGGAGTTTGGAATCATAAGCTGCAATAAATTAAATAAGCTGCATTAAAATTATAATATTCTTTCAACATTTTATACTAATTACTATGTGAACGTATTTGAGCCATTTCTGGTGCCAAAGATAATATACAGAGCCAAGCCTGATGCAGCATATATGTATATACTTAATGACCGTCGCTGTTGCTAATTCCTCTTGGTGGCTCCCTCCCATTCTGAACAGTAATTTCTCCAGCCAGATCTCTACTATACTGAACATAGCTGTTTCCTGTCCTGCACTGAACTCTGACAGCCAATCAGAATTCAATGTAGGGCAAGAACCTGACCCAAGTATATTTCAGCTTTGCCATAATTATCATAACTAAATTACATTAACCGCATTCTTTCAAAATATTATTTCTACAATTATACTTTACAATGGCTAGGTCACTTTTGTTAATATACAGTATATGTATATCTAGCTGTATATTCAAAAAAAGTCCAAAATTTCAGATGGCAGTATCAAGTGACCCAGAATAAACAGTGTTTACTTTGCAAAAGTTCTGTGCATTACTGTCCTCACTATGTGATCTCTCAGGGTGATAGCCCTCATGTTACCCAGTCATGCGCTGAGATTTAGTCAGGAATATGATATTCTATCCTCATTGTAATGTGATAAATGCTGGGCTGAACTGATATACAGGCTCTGTGGCTATTAGGGAGGTGAATTTACTTGTTAGTGATCATCAGGTTACATCCTTTATAGTCATGAAGGCTCTTCATGGTTTTGAAAAATTAAAAAACAACACCAGAAATTTTTACATCCTTTCTTGTTTGCATAGAAATCTTTCTATACGGTTATTAGCTTTGCTGCTGGTACATTTACAGATTGGTAGGTGAAATGTTTTTATGACTAGGGCAGGTGATATCTCACACAACGGATGCATATAAGGAAGTGAACTTATTCCTGTCACAACCATTGAGCATTAATCACCCTCACCTGCCACTTATGCTGTATACACAGCATTGTTGTCTTACCCTGTAACAAGTTAATACAAGCAACCCCGTACTTCTGCTTTCAGTCATGACGATGCAACAAAACTTGTAACCCATATGGCATAACATTTTATTTTTAATATTTTTCTTTTCAGTGGGTGTTGAAAGTTTCCCACTCACTGTAACATTGCCAACATTGCTCCTGACTTGTTGAATTTGACATCTGTCAAGCCGAGCAAACTGTTATTCTTTCTACATACTTCTTTCTGTTGTCACCTGTAATCGGGAACTACAAACATTTCCACCTACATTTTTCTCCTGTAAATTTTGCTACAGCTGGAACTGAAATTTTCTATTTGGAGAGGAAAAAAATTGTAAAATGGACTGTGACTAATGTTGGAATTTAGCTAGAAGGCAGCTCAAATTTCACGCAGTGGTATATTGCTTGTTTGAGAGAATTTGGCTTTATGAGTTGACGATGAATGATTGGGAAGAATGGTTTGTTTTAGTTTTATTTCCATCTTATCTTTCATTGTATTTTTCTCTTTATGGTGGTAGAATGTAGCAGATACTAGAGATGGGAATGCAAACGCAACAAGTGAAGATATGAGAACTGTGTATTTTTATAGTTAGTACTAGTGGGTTTTATGTTCTTTCTTTCTTTCTTTCTTTCTTTCTTTCTTTCTTTCTTTCTTTCTTTCTTTCTGTCTTTATTTCTTTCTCTCTTTTTTTACTTGCGTTTTCTTATTTATATTTATAATATGGCACACCTACTTATTGTACATTTAATATGATATTATATATATATTCAGTGGTCGAAGTAGGGGTGTATACAGTGGTAAGCCATACCGCCACTTCTCCTACCACCTTCATTGTAAAACTATCAAATTTAATTCACTTACATTTCCATTCCATTCTTCATACCGCCACTTCTATATTTACACTTCGACCACTGTATAATCTAAAGACAACAATTCTTATTTGTATAGTACATGTGCTAATATATCAGTTGTGACAATGTAGTTTGGCCTATGCATATACCAGGGTACGGTACTGTGTTCACACTAAGTTACACACTCATTATTAACACATTTGGGAGCATATTCAATTGACGGCGGGATCGCCGAAAATCCCGCGCTCCAAAAATATTGCCGTTCTTACGGTAATCCTGCGCGGGAAAACCGTTAATACGGTAATTTACTTGCTCAGGGAGCTGCGAGCTGAAATCCAGCGAGATGTTACCATATTAACGGTAATATTTTTTGAGCGCAGGATTTTCGGCGATCCCGCCGTCAATTGAATATGCCCCTTAGCATGTTTAAAACCGTGCCCTTAGTATATATTTATAAAACAGTACTTACGGTGTATATAAACCCCATCTTAATTACTGTGAGGAATGATGCATACCTTTCAACGGTCTTGATTTTTCACGGCCAATGGCATGGGGACATCTGGAATGGGCATCACCACAGTCAAAATATGTTTGGCATGTATGAACCAGTTTGCATAGTGTTGGCTACAGAATGTTTAAAGAACCATAACAATGGCTTAGAACATAATGTAAGATGAACAGCAAATTTCGTTTTAAACTAGTGCATATTTGACTGACTCACATATACCTAGTTGCACTCACTGTATAGTTTATGGAAGTGCCGTCATGTAAGAACTTTACGTGTCAATTTGTGTTATTGCAAGACCGGAAAAAGTAAAAATATAATTTCAAATTCCAGGCTGCTCCTACTTTAGGACCACTCCATGAATTCATTTTTTTTACATTTAAGCCTTATTTCTGAGAATGACATTATTATTTCATGTAATACATTTCTAGTTCACATTATTTTCATTAAATTATTGTTTCTGCAAATGTAAATTTGCTTTTTCATGTAAAGTGTCATTCAAAGTAAAGACGTGATTTGTAAAAGGAAGGTTCTTTTGCAAGGAAGGAAAAACGCCCATTTCTGTGCCTAGTCGGCATTATGCATAAAGTTCTGCAAGGAATGCCATGGTCTGCCCAGCTCTTCCTTTCAGAAAAAACAAAACCTTGTCACCTCCAGCATAAACCATGTGTTTACTGATATAAAGCGGAAAAGTAGATACATGACAACATAATATAACACTTATGCTGCCTTATAAATGACCCTTATTGTTTACCACATGTTTAAGTCATTCCAAACACTTCATTGTACTTAGTATAATGTAGCTGCCATAACATGCTTATACAAGGACATGTAATGGCTTATCTAACTTGTGTTGTGTTGTGGAACTTAATGTGTTATAGAACAACTTAGCATTGGTTATTGTATTCATGTAACGATTGATATTTACCTGTTACCTACCTGGTCCAAGGAGAAGGTTCCATTTAGAAATGCCATACTTGGTGCAACAGTGCAACTGCCAGTGGGATGGTCTATACGATCACCCATTCTGTCAATCATCTAGACTAAAGTGTTCCGATTGGAAATCAGTAGAGGGAAGTGTTAGTGTGACCGGCAGAGCATGCAGGTAAAGAGCAGCATTAAGCCACAGCTAGCATATAAGGCTGATGGTAGAAGTGAAGAGGAGGAAGAAGGATAGTCTGTTGAGGTGTAATGCAGAAGAAAGAGCGAGAAAATATATTCCTAAAAAATATATATATGAAAGGGTATGCTAATTGTTAATTAAGTAATATGTTTATCAACTCAGACAGCTTTAGATGGAAAGTTAGCCTGCTTATTATTATTTACTGAAAGAGTGTCAAAAGAAAAGAACATAATACAGCCCTAAATGTACAGTTGAACTGCTGTTGTTATTGTTATTACTTATATCATTAAGCTGTATGCTGGATTGCTAAGAAAATGTATTATTTATTCTTAGGGTAGTATAAAACAACAGAAATAAAAGCAAACAGAACCCACTCGTGTTTGGATCTACCTACACTTGTATCATTCTGATATTTATTGAGTCATTCATCTATATAACTATTCATTAATTTAGAATTTTATTTGTATTTATACTTATTGTTTTACTGATGCATTTATCTATCTATTGATGTACTGTTTTATCTTTATATATTGATTCACTGTTCTATCTAAACTTATTTCTTTACTCTATTTAACTCCTCACCTAATTTATAACCAACTTTTGTTTATACCTATCATTGTAGTCACCATCTCACCCACTTACAGCTAGTCCTACCCTTCTCATACTAACCACCCAATATATATTCTAACAGGTGTACTGGATCCACCCTCAATACCCCTGATATAACTAGACTTCACCCCACCCCACCCCACATCTTGAAGTCTGTTATATTCTAAAATACCTCTTCCAATTTAGCAACACTCCAGCCCAATACCTACCCTATCGGCATATTAATATCCCACATCTTTCCACATCTGTTGCCAGACACAACCCCACCCTCTCCCATCTACCAGTACCCCACCTATCCAATGAAAATACCCTTTCTTAAAACTAAAGAATATCCACACTCTACCCCCTAGCACACACCACCATTACATTACTTCCCTCCCCCTTCCTCTCCACTCCTATACACCCCAACTTAACATCTCCACTCCTACCTATACTACTGCTGCATCTTTAGTTACATCAGATGCTTAACCCTAACAGAACTCATTTCTTTACTTACAATTTTTCCTCTCAAATGCCCAGCTCTGAAAACCAGGAACTACTTAATCATTCACCTCCATGGTCCATGCTCACATCCCCGTACTCAAACTCTAGAGACCACAGCTCCTGTACAACACCACACAACATACTGCAAGCAGCGCTCCGCAGCTGTAGACAGGTAGGTATAAAAGTAAAAATAAGTCACACTCAAATAATGGTGAAAATAGATTTTATTTTACATATTCATGTGTTAATATAAAATATATTGTAGAAACTGAACTACAAATTGTGCTATTCAATAATAAACATGAGCGAATGGTAACCTTGTTCCCTCGCTGTCAAATCCATAATAAAGATTTCTTCTGCAGGACAAAGAAGAAATGTTTTAACCAAAGAAGGACATTGGATGGCCAGTTTTATAGTTCTTTTCTTTTGAGGTCACTCATTATCAACATAGTTCTCAGCCCCTAATTGGCATTTATTTTATCCATGACACTGAATAAGCATTTTCGTGCACATTAACCCCATTGTTTATTTGTCGTTTACATTGTTTATTTGTGACAAATGTATAATTTACAATGCAAACATTTTTTCATAATTGTGGCTACTGTTTTTGGATTTTATAAATGGCAACATTTCTAAGGCAAAAAATGGTTTTCAAATAATGATAGTCACTACCAAGGAGAGATATATTTTTTAGATGGAAGAGTAATTTAAAGTTTTTAGTTGCAAAACACTTTTACAAATGTCATTGGGATCAGGGGTTATTTTGTTATCAGATGTTTGTCTGCACATGTGTGTAGGACTTCCAGTGTTGTATAATTCTACCACTACTTCATCCAGTTGTTTACTTATCATTTAGCTTCTATCATCGCTTGTATAACAGACTCTGGGCTGTTTTTTTTTTCATTATTTGTATTTCTTATATGTACTACCCTCCCTTCCTCACCTTTTCCCTCTTCTTCCCCCTGTGCTTTGACAGTGGGACAAAACGCTGAGAGGTAAATTGCTGTGTGAAATAAAATGATAGGTAATTGGGAGATGAATTGCTTACATCTAGTCTACTTAGTTTGTGGTTTGAAGGTCACAAAATATCAACTGATTAAAGAGCAACTTATAACTAATACCGTTTATTGTGTCCAAACTCTTTTCAAATATTTTAGGATTAGCTAAAAACCCATAAAAATAGTCTATTTATCTCCCAACAGTTGCTGAATTTGTAACGAGAACTTGAAAATGACAGAACACCAGTACAGGATTTATTATAGTTATTATAGTAGAATTTTGGGACTCTCTGCTTAGCCAGACACATACTGTATGTGAGTCTACAATTAATCTATTAAAGATCATGTAAGAATGTTACCAAATTATTTATAAAAATGATTCCCACTGAAAAAAACAATAAGAAAAGTGTCAGTCACCACTTAGGGCTAAGGCAAATTTATCATTTAATATACAAACTTTTTTTTCCTAATTGTGACTTCTTAGATTCTGATTTTGGATTTTTCACATTGAAAATTGCAACATTTCTAAGCTACAAAAAAGATTTTCAAACAATGACAGTCCCAACCAAGGATTAGATGTGCGCAGAAGAGATAATTTTTTTAGATGTGAGACTAATTTAAATAAGTAGAAAAGCAGCTTTACAAATGTCAGTGGGAACAGGGGTTATTTTTGCCTGCACATGTTTGTACGTCTCCCACAGTGTGTATGTGCAGAGTAATGTTGTATAATACTATCACTACTTCATCCACAAAACAATTGTGAAAACAATAGCTACATTACACTACTGTAAAGAATGAGGTGCTCCCGAGGGGGCGAGAACGTCCTTATGTAATTGACCACAAATATCAAATAAGATCTCAGGGCATAAAATAAAAGCTTGTTCCATTAAAATATTATCTTCATCATGGTGGTATATCTTCGTGGAGGGCATCCAGCTGTCTTCTTGTTTCTGACTGTAACAGTTTCATTCTTGGTGTCTGGCCAGCTTCTCAAAACATCTGCTTAAAGAGCCTGGTGATGTTCAGAACTAAATCACACCCTTGGAACATGAACATAGTAAATTGAACTATTCACTGGGAAAAAAACTCTCAACTGTGTCCAATATTCCATGTTAATGGAAGAAATGATTGTGATCTCTTGTGGAAGAACTGACACATTGCAATTCGCTTTTCATGGTAGGCATTGCTATGACTATTGTCTATTTAGTCAAACATCTGTAGCCTTCATTGCAGCTTTTTTATACATTTATATAGTAATCATGCCTCAAGGGCTCAATGTTGATTGCTGTCTTCTATTTACTGAGTGTGAAAGAAATCAAAGCTGGAAATAGTTACAAGTACACCTGCTATATGATTGTCATTTCCGTTTGTACCTGAGGATGGCAACATTGAGTTTAATGTGTTCAGTACTACTTGTCAGATGACCCAGAATAGCAATATTTCCAGGATTACTACGTGTTTAAACAAACACATTATGAACAGCAAAAATTACAAAATACACTTTTTTTGTATCATGCTCTGAATTTTCTTATCTTTACATAATATTATCACACACATTTTCATATCTGTAATTGCACAAAAACAACCTTTTAATTCTCTTACTTTATAATTCTGTTTCTTATTTTTAATTTTGTACAACATAATTTTAAAGCGGACATTGACAAAAGCATTATTCTCACATAAACTTCAAACATTTTTTGATAACCATAATCTAAATTTAAATCAGTCAACTTGACAATCATTCAACAGCAAGCTATAAAAATGCTGGCTTCTACGCACTGGGTTTAATAGATAGGGCATAGATAGTCATTCATAGAGACTGCCAACTTGCAATAGTAGAGTTTAACGCTATTTCCAAGTCTTTATTCTATGTATCAGCACTTTAGCAATTAAGCTATAATATCTCATGTGACCTTACCATTTATGATTTTTCTCAGGTTTTCTATTTTAAAATAAATTATGACTGGCCTACTTATCATCATCATCATCATCATTAATTTATATAGCGCCACTAATTCCGCAGCGCTGTACAGAGAACTCACTCACATCAGTCCCTGCTCTATTGGAGCTTACAGTCTAAATTCCCTAACATACACACACAGACAGAGAGGGAGAGACTAGGGTCAATTTAGATAGCAGCCAATTAACCTACCAGTATGTGTTTGGAGTATGGGAGGAAACCAGAGCACCCGGAGGAAACCCACGCAAACACAGGGAGAACATACAAACTCCACACAGATAAGGCAATGGTCGGGAATCAAACTCATGACCCCAGTGCTGTGAGGCTTAGAAAAGATTGTGAGAGTTTAACATGATCCTTAAACCTCTTGTTTTAGGCAATAAGGGCCTCATTTAGAATTAATCCATTTATGGGGTGTAAATATATGCATTTCCATACTGTATATGCACACCAAAATTGGTCTATATCTATATTTGAGCATATCTTAAACTTGTGGTGCCTTGAACCTGTAGACCCAGAACAGGGACAGGACAACCGTTAGCTGTGTACAGTCAGGAGTAGCGATTCACCCTAATGAAACTTCAAAGCATCCCCAGATGTGCTTCTTAGTGTATCTTTTGGGGGTGAGGCCTGGTGTAAAGATGATGATGATGACAGCAGCAGCAGCACTATCTAGCTGCTTCTGATTGGCTATTATCATACTGACCCATCTAGCTAATAGTGTTACATTCATTATGGCCGTGACCATATTATGCAAGTTGAGGCAGTCTATTTAGATTTTTTATTTGTCATTTCTGTA
The DNA here is from genome assembly GCF_038048845.1 of Mixophyes fleayi. NCBI lineage: Eukaryota > Metazoa > Chordata > Amphibia > Anura > Limnodynastidae > Mixophyes > Mixophyes fleayi. Next base: position 244,588,269 of record NC_134402.1, on the reverse strand, counting down.
TGGACTGTTGAAGAACAGAAGAGTAACATTTGATTTATAAAGCTGTAAACAATGGATGTGGGGGTGTATGTACTTAACTACATTTCATATGGAAAATACATCTTTCACATTTATTAATAAAAACCAAGACACTAATCACTCTTGTGTATACGACACTTCATTACATTACATTGTGTACTATTAGGGTAATGCAACTTTTGTATTTACTATTAAAACTGCTAGCCATATCTCTAAGCTATCGTTGGGCATAAATATAGACATTTGTACGCCTGACGCAGAAATACTGCTGTATTTTGTGTTTGAAGTATCTTGAGATACGTGCGACTCAGGATAATACGTCTTCAATAGTCAAAGATTATTCTGCATTTTAAACTTTGCTGCACTATAAAATATTTTGTTGCTCTTCACGGTGTCAAAGAAAAAAAAAGACTCTTATATGTTGTTATATATATATATATATATATATTTATTTCTGACCCTTGTGGCTCTTCGCAGTATCAGCATGAAAGTGTTTCTTTTATTTACTATACAATAGGGGTTTATTGCTTTTTGAACTCTTTTGTTTATAGTGATATTTCGTTTTTTACCTCTTCCACTTTTCACTGTATTGAATGTCAAATATGAAGGACATGAACTAGTTCAGTGTAGCGGGAGGCAATGAATGACCACTAGTAAAAAGTTTGTGAACCTATTTATGCTTCTCTATGTAGAGCTCAATGTCTTCTCTAAATGTGTATAGATCAACAAAGTAAGGGTGCTTCAGGGCATGAAATATTTTTGTTTGGCCTCCTAGTTATGTCAAGCATGTTTACATTTGACAAAGTCAAGTGCAAGTCAGTCACTCTCAGTCCCAGCACAGTGATCAAAGTGGAAATTTAGATCTGGCTGTATGAAAAATGCAACTGAATGGCTGGAGGCCACCTAGATCCTGAAGCTTAAGGCAATTTAATAAGTTTAAATTCATTTCAGCCCTAATGTTATATGCTTTTTATTACTATTAAGTAAAATGCAAAGATATAGTAATGCAATCCTATAGACTCTGTGTCCCCAACCTCTTTCATATCTAATATACACAAACACATATAATGGAACACACAATATGGGGCATGCAGACACAGACATACACACAGACACACCACACACACACACACACACACACACACGGGATCTGACTCCTAAAGTAATAAAACGCTTACATACCTGTGTGATGTGTAAGAAATAAACAGGGGAAACTCTAGGTCATGGTTGTCCAATCAGCGGCCCAGCATGCCTGTAAATGTGGTCCAGCAGGAGTTTTGGTTGTGGCAAGGGGGCAGCGCTGAAAAAAAAAATCCTGAAAAAAAAAAAAAAAAGAAAATACTTACCTTGCGGTCACGTCAGCTGGCGCTCCGGCTCCCTCCTTGGTCTCCTCCTCCATGTGGCGCCCGCAGTGAATGTTGGGGGTGACCATCACATCCGACATCCATTGCGTAGCGCAGCACAGAGGAGTCACCCGCTCGCACTATCAGCAGCAGTGAAAGATTATCCAGTATCTGTATGTATCTAATATAAATATTAAGAGATAATTGTATTTTTAATATTTTAAACCATTTTAAATGTGCAGTGCTGAGTAGGGAGAAAATATCACCCACTGTTACTCTCATCGGAGGCTGCTCCATGAGCCATTTTTCCCGCCACCCTATCTTTAAATCTCTTTAGATTTCTATTAGTCCTCCTGATGCTACCTTTATCGGTGACCATTTCAAACTGGTCAATAAAAAAAATGATTCATGGGTGCAGAAAGAGAGGAAAAAAAAGTTTTTGCCATTTAATTCCCCGAACCCCACTAAGGGGCATATGCAGGTAAGTTAAATTGTATCTGGTAATGGGACTACTACTTTAATCATGATTCTGCAACAGCTTTCCTAACTCTTACTAACTTCATTTCCATAGTTTAATATGTTAACTATGTTTTCTATGGTTTTTTCAATAATCAGCTATCGTTAGTGTTAGTGTATTTTATGTGCGGCCCAAACCAACTCGTCGTCTTCCAATGTGGCCCAGGGAAGCTAAAAGGTTGGACACCCCTGCTCTAGGTTTTGTTCACTCTGCTGAAGGGAATTTCTGAAATAAACCTTTCCCCAGAACATCAGTTTCAGGTTAAATAACTTTTATCTGACTGTGTGTTTTTACTACTGACTGAGTTATGTCAGACTGAAGGCATTCGAGATCAAATGCATGGAGGCCTATGCAAAGAGCTCATCCACTATGGCTGCTGCTTAGGAAATCTGTTTGTGACAGTTGACTACAAAGTGGTGAGCAATGTGGAGAAGTGCCAATATGACATACCCTTGTATACCTGCACATTAGATTCTCTCCAAGAGAAGTGGGCTAGATGTGGGAGTCTGGGAGAACTCCTAGTTATTCGCGGGTTTCCTGGACATTCCGGGAGAGTAGGCAACTATGGGTAGGGGAGAGCAGCGGGATCATGTATGCAGAAAGGGGGAAGGTTTTTTTTGTTTGTCCAGACATATATGAAGGCACAATAGGAATTTGTTGTGCGTATTAGAGTAATTGATGTGACAATGGGAGGTGGAAAGCTGTAATGTCATATGTGGTCTGAACATACATAACATACATATATATATATATATATTATTGACATCAATAAAGGCAAATCCTTCACTGCTGCTGTTCACAGATGCCTTGCATTTTTCTACATACACTATACAAAAGAAACCACTAGCAATAACAGTGATGTGAAAATACTCTAGATGATTCACTATACAACTATATACATCTACACATATATATATATAAATACACAATTGTAAAATATTAATTAATACATAAAACGCACAGGAATGGAAAGCCCAAAAAAGCCCCAAAAATTATTAACTTTGCACCTGGGCAAAACCATGTGGGGACAGGTTTATAGTTAGGGTAAGGCATGTCCTAGATCAACTTTAAAATGCATTGTAAACATAAAGCTATCAAGTATTTGTTTGCTACATGAAAAAGCAGCCAATATTTAACTTATGTACAAAATAATAAACTAATATGCACCCCTTGCATTCTAACATGGTTTTATTCAGGAGAAAACTTACTAATTTGTTTGACATTCCTTATTGAATCAGGCCCACATAATTCTACAAACACATTAAAATGTCACCACAGTAAAATTCCACACTTAAAGTTAGACAAATTGTGCAGTTCTCGATCTTGCAGCGTAGGCTACCCGATGTTCTCTCTTGCTTGTTCTTGGAGTGTTGTTGTCAGTTGGCTTCTGGAAGCTTGGAGTCCTGTATTGAAAATGTGTAAAAATTTTATTATAATGCAAAATGTTAACAAATCCTGAATGATTCAAACACAACAATCCATTATGACCAAAAAAAACCAAACCGCATTGTACAGGCACATATAGATGATAACATATATGGAAATTTATAGTCATATACTAACATCTATCAACCCCTGACAGTCAGTTAATTAACCCCCTTCCCCTAGCCAATTAATAATTTTGATGCCTGTGCAGCCTATCCCCCCACCCCCCTCCTCCAGCCAGTTAATAATATTGATTCCCCTGCAATCTATTCCCCCCCATGCCTGAGTCATGACCTCCACCCCTCATAGACAATTAATAATAATGATGCCCCCGCAGCCTATCCTTCTCTTGAGTTATGATCTCCCCCTCATAGACAATTAATAATAATAATGCCCCCACAGCCTCCTCTTGACTTGACTGCCAGACTGGTCCTCTTCTGTCCCGTGCTTCTTAATTTTTGCAGTGCAGGCGCAGTTTGTCTATTTAGTGTGGTCACGTGAGATGTTAAAACCTCACCGCGCTCGCATTGTCTGGCAGCTAACAGCTTCTGAATTGCTGTTATCTTGCATCCGTCTGGGGGATTGGTGAATGCCTCTATTGAGCTAGTGAGTGAGGTCTGATTCGGGGTCATACCCTTTAGACCAGGGACGGCAACAATAAGCGAGCCAGACAGAAGTTTTTGGTGGAAAAAAATGCACCCCCGGACCCAGCGCCCCAGGCTGCAGCTTGATCAGCCTATTGGTTGATCAGACCCTCATTATTAAATCGAGCACCTGCACAGCATCAATGTTCATCAATACATCATCAAATTAACCCTTGCTGTGTTTCTTTAGGCTTAAACCAGTTATCAATATTGCGTTACTCTAGGCCTCAAAGCTTCAGATGACACTAAGCCTAAAGAGTTTGTGACAGATCACCCATTTACGAAGGTGGAAAAATTACTTTTTGTGATGTTATGCGCCTATTTTGTTTGCAAATAACAGGTTATTCAGGGCATGCCTAACTAAAGCAGGCTAGACGCTGTCATGGAAAGCTCAATATGCAAAAGGCAAAAATGAGATTCATGGGGCGGAGAGAACACCTTTGCGGGACTTTCCCTAGTTGGTGAGTGACCACAGTGCATCTTTCTTATGAGTCGCTCTATAATTTGAAGGGGATGGCTATTATATCATCGAGGTACTTATGATGTGAGTAAGCACACTTACATGTGTACAAATACCCATATATTAAAAGTATTTAAACATAGAAGAATGATATGTCACCCAATGTCTCCTCAATGTAATGATTAATTTATGCCATGGAGGCCTTTTAGGATTTTAGTTTAGTCACGTTTAAATTAAAGAAGGGAGTGGTCTTCAAATGGACTTTTAAAGTGATATTTTAAAAGTTTCCAACATTAGCATTTCCACCTTAACCTCAAATTCCACAAAAATAGACCCATTCACCATGTTCTGGGGGTCTGTGTTTATGTATGCGTTAGGTAGAGAAATATTATAGGCACATTTGCACATAAAATGTGCCACTTTTCTTTCTTAGCAGTAGGACAGTGTTGGCTAACCTGTGACACTCCAGGTGTTGTGAAACTACAAGTCCCAGCATGCTTTGCCAATATATAGCAGCTTATTGCTGGAAGGGTATGCTGGATCTTGTAGTTTCACAACACCTGGAGTATCACATTTTAGCCAACACTGCACTAGGACATGGGCTTTTACCCCCCCCCCCCAACCCAGTTGGATAAAGCTCAGTAAAACAATGAAGTGTGTAGATTCAATAGCATGTGGTGGTTGAAAAAATATAAACTCATTGTCCCGGCATTATTTAATATTTTAGTGCAGACTGCGGACTGTGAAGCATTGTGGTACATATGTAGGGAGTATCATCAAATTCAACTCAATTTAAATTCAGCAATATAGTGTGTGTGTGGGGGGGGGGTGCGGGGTGAACCCTAGACATACAGAAATGGCATAGTTAGGGTTGGAGGGGTTCCACAGTCATGAAGATACTGAATCCAATAAGAATGTACCATCATCACTATCAATATCATCAGTTATAATCAACCTGTCCCCTAATCCATGTTTGTGTCCACATGTAGATGTTTGATGCCTCTGTCACTGACAATGATTTTTCGTGTTCTTGGTACCATTGCAGGATTTTACTAGCCTCCTGACTGGAACCTTATCTTAGTAAAAAAATATATATATATGCAGATGATACCCTGCTGCCATGAAGAGACAGCTTAATTGGCAGCAATGTTAAGATATTCTGTGACTTTCAAACTTTGTCCTACCTGAATTAAGTGACTCAACGTGTGCTATGAAAGCAAACATTACACCATTATCATCAACCACTTGCATTGTTGACAGATAGCGGGGTGAATCCTTGGACTTACAATATTTTGGCCATAGCCTACTCCTCCTAAGAGCATGAAACAGTGGGAATTGGGATTCATCACACCAGTAAAAGTATTTTCCCTATACCGCAGTGGATTTCTTCACTAACAGGAGTTGAACTTAATGTGGTCTTCAGTTGACATACCAAATCTGTGAAACATTTCATCCAGTTGTGCTGTTAGTTGACTGACTGTGGCCCATCTGCTACTCTGCAATAGTCATGTCAGTGCCCCTTTCATCAGCAGTCTGTTTTTTATTACTTGACCACTGTCAGCTGAATGTTTTTCAGGTGGAACTAATCCTCATTACACCTATGACACTGTTCTGTGTAAAAACCCCAGCAGTGATGCTGATCTTCATACACTTATGCATCTGGCGACCATTACCATGCCATGTTTAATGTCATTTACATCTTACCCAATCTCCCTCTGGATTTCACACACAAAATCTCTTGGTACCTGTATACTTGCTGCCTGATGTTGTCTCTGATTGAAAGGAAGATGTACCAAGTAAGTTTGCAACGTAGTGTATATAGGCCAAATAAAAACCTATTTCCATGGCTGCCCAGAGGAATCTCGAGCATTGGTGCTGCTGTTTCTTGTGGCTCCCCCCTAGGCTGTATGTGCCTGTATGTGCCTCAGGAGACTCCAAGCCCAGTGATCGGGATACGTACAGTATGGCTTCTGTGTGTGTGTGTGACAGAAATGGGAAACCTCTGGCTCCCCCATCTGTTGGACTGCAAGCTGTCGGTTCCACAACATCAGCCGATCCACATCTTTTTCATGTGTGTTCTACTTCATATTGTTCTATCATAGTCATGCTGGTGCTGTTTCAGAGCCTTCTCCCAGTTATGTGCCTGATTCATTAAGAAAAATAAGGCAAAAACATAAGTAAGTTTTCTCCTGGACAAAACCATGTTACAATGCAAGCGATGCAAATTAGTTTATTATTTTGTACATGTACTGTGTCATTTATGGTGTGTGTCACTGTAATAGTCTGAATGATACCGGTATCATTCTGTAGTTTATTATGTAATCTAATTATTTGCAGCTTGTGTAACTATAGTATTCATATCAAGCACATAGTATGTGTTACAATGTATGTATTACATAATGTGTGATCTGTATTATGTACTGTGTTAACCTTTTGCTTGGCTTTCCATATTTCATGTACCTATACATTTTCCAAACAGGCCCCAACATTCCAGGGTCCAGACAAGAAGCCAGCAGCAGGTTGTGTAAGCTGCAATAAGAGGTAGAAGAAGAGAACACAGTCCACCAATAGCCTCATCCTTTAACCCTCTTAATTTTGTTTTTTAACCTGTCTTGCTCTCCCTCTTCTCCTATTTTCCTCCCCCTCTCCCATGTTGTCTTCTATCACTCGCCTTCCTCAATGTTCTGTACCTCCAGCAGATTTAAGTCAAAGAAGTTTTTCCTCGATTTGCTGCTGAAAACGAACGTAAACATTATTGGTGGTGGTGGACGTACTTCATGAGAGTATTAGTCTAGACAGGCTAGAACCCATCAAGCCCTCTATAATACTATGTTTTTACATATTGCATTAGAAACATTTTTTATTTGGTGGAAATTACTAAAACTTCAAAAGCTTTTCTATTGGCTTCAGTATTTTTAAGCTAATTGTGTTGGAAATTAGTCTACAGTTTTGGCACAACTTTAACTTGAAAATGTCCAATTTATATATATTATTTGATCATGTGATTTTTAGTAAATTGTATCCAAAACGAATTAATCAAAGTAAAATAGAAATTGAATAAAGTCTACATAAATATGACATTTCATTTAAAAAGATGTGATATTATTTTGTTTTTATGACCGAATAAGTGAATGCAAAACACGGCTAGATATGAAGTCCATATAATAAAAACATTTCAATTAAAAATATCAATTTTTGTACCCTATTTCAAATGTGTTTACATGCTAAGCAATATATTTATTTTGGGAACTGTACTTCCACGTTCTTAAACAGAAAACATTCCTTTTATACTGTAATTAAAACCTGTGTTGCTGTTGCCAGGATTTATGGCCACTTAACATGCTTTCTATGTTTTTATATAAATATGTTTGTTCTTGTACTCTTTAGTCATTTGTTTGGACTTGTATTATATAAATTGTATAACTCACACCTTACATAAAGGGTTATAATGTAATATATACATGAGCAATATGTAAAATTATTTTTACCACCACTTTATTTACGTTTCCAAGGACAAGAATGTAAATGTGCTATATTGCTGTAAGTTAAGACAAAAAAGACAAATGTTTTCTGTTGTAGCGTGTATAATAAACAATGATATGCTCTTAAAATAAAAAATACACAATGGAAATTGTAAGACCTTGAGATAACTTTATACAAAATCTGTGTCTAAAATGAAAAATATAAATGTAATTTCAGGCAGAACGCAATATTATGGCTAAGTACAGCTTTGATGGCACTTTTTAATTTTTGCTTTACATTATCTAAACCACACTCATGATAAAGGAAACAGCTGTCAAATGAAATATAGATATTCCACAAAATAGTCATTTATATCAAAAGTATATTACAACAATCACTACTTTGATCTATAGCAGCCAGCGATATTTACAGATGGCTATTGCTTGACTTACAGATAGCTATTGCTTGACTGCTCTCTAAACTGCAAGACAGTGCATCACTACTGCATGACAATATGAAGTTCGTCATCCTCGCCTAGACAATGATTTTTAACATGTTTAATTATTTTTAATTCAACATGGTCTTAGTAGGATCCAGGAAAGTTGTAGGAACCTGGTAGCTTTATTTGTTCTGGTTTTTTTTTTAATGTGATTTGTCATTTACAGCAGGACCAGCATATTAATGTGTAATAAAAACTTGTCATTGAAAGGTATTGTTCTTATGACCGCCAAAGATTTACCTACTCCCTATGAGCTGACTCATTGTCTCTGGGCTTGTGCAGTTCCACTTACCGCATGCTATTTATTGTTCTTGTATTGAATAACTAAACAACTGGAGATCGCAACTCTGTATGCACCACTGTTTTCTTCCATCATGTTATTAGGTGATGGTGACATGATGGAAATACCCTGATCGTAGCTGTAGGTGGTCATATACCATGATAAAAACAGTCTATGAGCCTCTTTTATTGTTTGATAATTGTCTGGTTTTTAGCATATATTGCTTTTGATTTTTTTTGCTCTGTGAGTGGCTTTGATTGTTTGGTTTTAAATTATGAAAATTTATTGAACCACTGAAAACAGGCATCCATAATTTTTTTAAAGTAAAAAAAAATATTTTTGTTATCTATTGTAACTGATAATTTTATTTAAAAAATAAAAATACACAAAATACAGAATATTTGCTTTGCTCTCAGAAAGTATTTTTGTCTTAGAAGACAGGATATCACACATATTCATCCTCTGAAAGCAATTTTCCATAGCCTTCAGACAAATATTTGGTAGAAAGAAGCACAATTTCATTGCCCACTGTCAGTTTTTCACAGTTAGTTGTGACATTTGTTGTAAGATTGTAAAACACTTTAACATTATTTGTAACATGCGATTACCTTTCATTGAGGGACCTTGTGATTACCTGTGGCAGTTAATGAACACTTTGTGGCCATTTGGCATGTAGGTAGAACAATTTGCATATAACATATAATAGAAACTCCAAGAAATATTGCACACATTGTAAAGATAATAAAGCTGTTTAGTAAATACTCATATTGCTAAGCTGTAGCTAGTCAAAACTGCCAGAGATTTGTCACCAACTAGTTTCAGTGTTCACCAACATCATCTTTTTAGTGTTTCGTAAATATTTGCGCCATTGATTCATGACAAATTTAGGGTAGAAATTCTTTAAGTGGATTATAAACAGTAAACAGAAACCAGTTAAAAAGATAGCAACAATATTATGTTGAATGACAAATACACTTTACAAACTTGTTTCTAAGTTTCCTGGCCAAGGTTACATGTGCAAATATAATTTGTGCCTATAACTCATGTAACACATGGGGGGGGGGGGGTTTACTAAACAGCAGTTATGTGTGCAGTTTATAAACCGCCACACATCAAATGCAGGTTTCAGAGCCAAAGTGCAGGATTTACTTATATTTATATATGGTTGTTAGATATGTAGCTAAGTTTCGTCATTTATTAAGCCTTGTGTTATATAGCTATTTTGTCAGGTGTTACTGTGAGTGCTAGCTTGTGTTGTCACCCATTAACATTACTGATTTTCATTAGTTTGTGTCTTATAGGGGTAAGTTGTTTAGGTTTTTATACCGTCTGTGCAGAAAGGCACATTTCTAGATGTACATCAACTAATGTAATAAAAATATTTTGCACATCTTCAGAGGCATAAGAGTCTGTGACATTCAATGTGGGTAGAATTTGGGAGTTCCAGATTGGAGCAAGTGGGGTGAAGAGAGATGTCTGGTTTCCAGGGAACAGAACGAAAAAGACAAGTTTCGAACGCAGTAAAATGAGCTATCAATTGAATTTGGAGGCATCATACCTGATCCCTGAATTGAGAGAGATTGAGATAGTAGTGTTGAAAAATGAAATAAAAGGCGTAAAAGCAAATATGCAAGCAGTGAAATTGCTAGTTATGAGTCTCATGTTAAGTTGATCGCATATTGCATTTTTGGTGTATAAAAAGTCATTGCACTTCTGCGCAAGCATACAAAGCATTAGTTCCGAATATATGTATTCTACACCAAAAACGCAATTTGTGTTCAACTCAACTTAAGCTCCTATACATGAACAGGTAAGTTATCCATGTTCCTTTAATAGTCAGGATCAAACAAGTATAATCTGCTAGTGGAGATAGACAAAATAAATTATGCTAAAACTACAGTGCAAGCAGTGCTTGAAGTGGAAATTTAGAAGTGATGCTATGGAAATTTGAAGCAAATGGCCAGGGGTCTATGGGATATTGGTAGTATAACATTTATTAGCCCTAGTATGCAAGACAGCCACCACATTCAAAACCGTCCCTTTCCTACCTGTTTTTGCAGTTTACACTACCTGCTGGTTTCTTAAGCTCAGCTGCTGCTTGGCCGGATCCTGGAATGTTAGGGCCTGTTTGGAAAATGCATAATTACTGCTCATCTCCTGGAAAGCCGAGCAAATAATATATACCTTAACCTGCTCCAACATTAAATCTACATAGCATTCACATTTACAAAGTGTACCTATTTCTCCTAAATAGCACATTATTAGCATCCCAGTTACATTAATAATATATATATATAATTTAAAATAAATAACAACCACACAGTACAGCAACCAGTAATACCTTTACATACCGCTATATTACAGTGATACATTCCGCCACAATCCAGTCCCTTCACATTACAGTAACCCCGCTCCCAGATTACAGAAATCACTATACCAGTCCTACACTATAGCAATACCACCCCCACTCTTGCTGCAAACTGCCCCAATATCACCCTTCTCCCAACACTGCCCAATACCACCCCTCTCCCCACACTGCCTCAATACCATTCCTCTCCCCACACTGGCTCAATACCACCCTTCCCCCCATACTGCCCCAATGCCACCCCTCTCCCCACATTCCCCCAATACCACCCTTCTCCCCACACTGTCCCAATACCACCCTGCTGCCCACATGTCCCCCCCACATCACACTGTCCACCCCACCTCACAATGTCCCACGCAGCATCACACTGCCCCAGCATCATATTGCCACTCCAGCATCACAATGCCTCCCTATCATCACATTGGCCCCCACAGAATCACACTGCCCCCTGAGCATTACAGCGCCCCCCAGTATCACACTATCCCCCCCAGCATCACATTGCCCCCCCAGTATCACACTATTCTACCCAGCATCACATTGACCCACCAGCATTACACTGACCCCCCAACATCACACTGCCCCCTCAGCATCACATTGCCCCCAAGCATTACCCTATCCCCCCCCAGCATCACACCATGCTTTACTTACCTAATTTCAGGTATCTTCTCTTCTCCATGTTGTTTCTGACAGTGTTGGATCAGTGAGGAGAGTGGGGAGGTAGGGAGGGGGACAGTGAGTCAATCTGCACTGTGCCTGGGGTCAGCACCTGCTACAGGAGAAACCCCAGCAGAGCTAATTAGGCTCCACCCCCACTGATGAGTCTTCCGGTGACAGCTCTTCCCAACTGAAACCACCCACCCCCACCGCGACTTGCGACCCGTGGCTCTCCTTCTCCCGCATGACCCGCAATATCCACCCCCTAGTAAAGAAAAAAAAACCTCAGGAACTGCAATCAACAGATTGTTGATGACAGTTCCAGTGTAGAAGTGCCGGTATGAGACGGTATGTCATACACTTCGAGCACTGAGTGCAAGCGTGAGAGACGTCAAGTAGAGAGACAGAGAGTGTTAGCTCTGGGTACAGGTTCATGTGTAAGCACTCAATAAGCCTGCTAAGTGGGATGTTACAGAAGTGATTTAGAGGTCTATGCATCAAAGCACGATGAGCCATTAAAATGGAGAAAACAGCAGTTTTTTTCATTAAATGGCCTTCACAGAATGGATCAAGGACTTATTTCAGGAGAAATCAAAGATCTCTCATGACATAACCCACTTAACGTTTGTCTTCACAGTCCCGATAGATTACTATGGGGACTGCAAATTTCTGCAATGCATGAAGGTTTGATAAGCTTTGCAGTGTGCAGAAATTTTAGCGCCATCTCAGGATGGCGTTAACTTTCTTTTCCTATGGGATTGTGCTGAAGCATCTTCGGCATCGCAGAATCCATTACAGTGGAAGTGCTGTGCGCACATTCCCCCAATACCACCCTTCTCCCCACACTGCCCCAATACCACCCTGCTGCCCACATTCCCCCAATACCACCCTTCTCCCCACACTGCCCCAATACCACTCTGCTGCCCACATGCCCCCCCACATCACACTGTCCCCCCCAGCATCACATTGCCCCCACCAGTATCACACTATTCTACCCAGCATCACATTGACCTCCCAGCATTACACTGACCCCCCCAACATCACACTGCCCCCTCAGCATCACACTGCCCCCAAGCATTACCCTGTCCCCGTCCCCCCCAGCATCACACCATGCTTTACTTACCTAATATCAGGTATCTTCTCTTCTCCATGTTGTTCCTGACAGTGTTGGATCAGTGAGGAGGAGGGGGAGGTAGGGAGGGGGACAGTGAGTCCATCTGTACTGTGCCTGGGATCAGCACCTGCTACAGGAGAAACCCCAGCAGAGGTGATTAGGCTCTGCCCCCACTGATGAGTCTTCCGGTGACAGCTCTTCCCAACTGAAACCACCCACCCCCACCGCGACTTGCGACCCGTGGCTCTCCTTCTCCCGCATGACCCGCAATATCCACCCCCTAGTAAAGAAAAAAAAACCTCAGGAACTGCAATCAACAGATTGTTGATGACAGTTCCAGTGTAGAAGTGCCGGTATGAGACGGTATGTCATACACTTCGAGCACTGAGTGCAAGCGTGAGAGACGTCAAGTAGAGAGACAGAGAGTGTTAGCTCTGGGTACAGGTTCATGTGTAAGCACTCAATAAGCCTGCTAAGTGGGATGTTACAGAAGTGATTTAGAGGTCTATGCATCAAAGCACGATGAGCCATTAAAATGGAGAAAACAGCAGTTTTTTTCATTAAATGGCCTTCACAGAATGGATCAAGGACTTATTTCAGGAGAAATCAAAGATCTCTCATGACATAACCCACTTAACGTTTGTCTTCACAGTCCCGATAGATTACTATGGGGACTGCAAATTTCTGCAATGCATGAAGGTTTGATAAGCTTTGCAGTGTGCAGAAATTTTAGCGCCATCTCAGGATGGCGTTAACTTTCTTTTCCTATGGGATTGTGCTGAAGCATCTTCGGCATCGCAGAATCCATTACAGTGGAAGTGCTGTGCGCACATTCCCCCAATACCACCCTTCTCCCCACACTGCCCCAATACCACCCTGCTGCCCACATTCCCCCAATACCACCCTTCTCCCCACACTGCCCCAATACCACTCTGCTGCCCACATGCCCCCCCACATCACACTGTCCCCCCCAGCATCACATTGCCCCCACCAGTATCACACTATTCTACCCAGCATCACATTGACCTCCCAGCATTACACTGACCCCCCCAACATCACACTGCCCCCTCAGCATCACACTGCCCCCAAGCATTACCCTGTCCCCGTCCCCCCCAGCATCACACCATGCTTTACTTACCTAATATCAGGTATCTTCTCTTCTCCATGTTGTTCCTGACAGTGTTGGATCAGTGAGGAGGAGGGGGAGGTAGGGAGGGGGACAGTGAGTCCATCTGTACTGTGCCTGGGATCAGCACCTGCTACAGGAGAAACCCCAGCAGAGGTGATTAGGCTCTGCCCCCACTGATGAGTCTTCCGGTGACAGCTCTCCCCAACACCACCACCCACCCCCACCGCGACTTGCGACCCGTGGCTCTCCTTCTCCCGCGTGACCCGCAATATCCTCCCCCCTAGTAAAAAAAAAAAACCTCAGAAACTGCAATCAACAGATTGTTGATGACAGTTCCAGTGTAGAAGTGCCAGTATGAGACGGTATGTCATACACTTCGAGCACTGAGTGCAAGCGTGAGAGACGTCAAGTAGAGAGATAGAGAGTGTTAGCTGTGGGGACAGGTTCATGTGTAAGCACTCAATAAGCCTGCTAAGTGGGATGTTACAGAAGTGATTTAGAGGTCTATGCATCAAAGCACGATGAGCCATTGAAAACGGAGGAAACAGCAGTTTTTTTCATTAAATGGCCTTCACAGAATGCATCAAGGACTTATTTCAGGAGAAATCAAAGATCTCTCATGACATAACCCACTTTACGTTTGTCTTCACAGTCCCGATAGATTACTATGGAGACTGCAAATTTCTGCAATGCATGAAGGTTTGATAAGCTTTGCAGTGTGCAGAAATTTTAGCGCCATCTCAGGATGGCATTAAATTTCTTTTCCTATGGGATTGTGCTGAAGCCTCTTCGGCATCACAGAATCCATTACAGTGGAAGTGCTGTGCGCATGCGCACAGCACTTCCTCCTTTCACCGACAGCACTAAGCTGCCGGTAAGTAGGGAAATTAAATTGCAGCACAGGGGTCTCTTCTCTGGGGCTCACAGAGTAGCCCACGCATGATGCATTCCAGCAGTGCATCAATATGCATCACTGTGATTTGCAGCGATGCATATTTAGTGGCACCGCAACTTATTAATGTATAGACCCCTTAAAGTGTAAGTTATTTATCTTGCAAAAATAAGATCAAGCTCATTTTACACATTTGCACATTTTATTACTGAGCATTGCTTACTAAATATATGTGTCTCTTCATGTAAACCACACACTCTGTGCAGATCAGTTTTTACTGCATGCAATATTTGTGTATTTCATTTTATGGCTTGTTCATTTTGATTTGGTTTTCCTTGCATTCATTTTCTTTGTTACATTATAATTTATTATGATTTTATTTTTTTGCATTAATGAAGATTCTTTTTTAATTTATCAGTTTACATAACTTTTTGTGCCCGGGTTTTATCTTATTTTGCATCCAGGTTTTATATTGATATTTCAGTCACAGAAACTCCCTATACGTATTCAGTGAACTGCACATAAATACATTTAGGGACCCACTGATGGATCTTTTACAAATAAAGTTGGACAAGAATGATATGTGCTGCCATCACTGTATATATTGAGGCAAAGATGACCTGGCACCCATTATTTTCAGCAGTGGTAAGTGTGCATTATATAACCTGCTGGACTTGCTTTACACCTGCTCTCTTGTAATCAAACCTGCGTGTGCAAAGTCACCTGTTTACGGACTTTCCAGAGGCATTTCAAAATACAGCCAATTGAAGAGGGGGTTACAAATCAATAACACAAAGTGATAAATAATAAATACAGTTTCAATGTCTCATGATTAATTTAAGTGCTTAACCGAGCATTGTATTATTGCAAACATTTAAAAGTTTAAAATAAGAGATTGTCTTAAAAGTGGTAATAAATTAAACTCTGATAGGCTGTTTCACACCAGGCATATTGTCAGGTATAAAGCATCAAATATAGGTGCAAATTGTATAACTCTCAGATTTAGGCGGCACAGTCTTGATTTGAGAGGACTGTTCAGAGGCGGACTGGCCAAGGTGTCAGCTTGCCCGATGGCAAGTGGGCCCTGTGGGCCCCTTACACATTAGACAATATGTTAAAAATAATAACGACCTTTTAGTAGCTTGAAAATTTAATAAAGTTCCAATATTAGTACTGTATGCAACTAAAATTTACATTGGATTACTATTTTAATAAAAATATTTTCGAGGATACTTTATATTTAAGAATATAATAAATAACTCTGAAATAATAATTCTGATTCGGGTTATGTGAGGCCGACGCATACGTTGCATAGGCTTAGATCTTTACTATTGCGACTGTGCAATGAAGCTTAGCTGGGAATCCCAGCCTGGGATCATGTGCAGCCGTAGTCAAATTTGTATCAAGCTATTGCATACATTGCAAAGACAGCAAATATTTTTCATTGCGTCAACCTCAGTTTGAATGTGCTTCGTCAGCTCCTCACCTCCTGCTTGCTGTGTTTGATGTGTTTTATAAAACCTGAATTCATATTTGTACTTAATTCATATTTTTTTATATACTGTGGCCATATGCCCTTTAATTTAAATTTTATGTATTGCATTGTATAAAATGAGTGCAAAAATAATAGGTAATATATATATATATTTAAGCTATAGTCTCAAACAATAATATATACACATAATGCAAGTTCAATAAATAATGATACCTTTTATTTGCTCTGCAGTAAAAATTACTGTAAATGTTAAAATTGTTGTTAATAATAGATGCATCTAAAATACATATTCCCATCAACGTGTTCTTGCGTCGAGGTCCATTATATATTTCTAGAAGAAATACATAATGAACCTCGCTACTGTACTGTAGAAATTTGTTACAATATACTACAACAGTTTACAAACAAAATGCAGAATACAGCAACACAATAATAATAACGTATTATTATCAAACGCAAATCTACAAATAGCCAACTTCCGGCAAATGCTAGATTCAACATTTATTTGTAGATATTCATTTTTCCCAGCGTGGAGTATTTTTAATTAAGTTTTAATTTCAGGAATATTACCCCTACTAGCATGGAAAAGAAAAAGCATAAATCAGTTTAGCATTATTATTCGGTATGTGCTTAAAGGTGTTATCTGTGAGCAACTACTTTCAGTTGTGCCAAGTAATGATGGTACAGGCAATGTACTTTTTGATATGTTAGGACATATTCAATTAGCTTTTCAGTTCGCGATTTCACTCGGCTGCACGAGTCCCTATACTGCAACATGGCAGATTTCCGTGCACACCCCATAGGGTTGTGAAGGGAAATCTGTGATGTTGCGGTACCATATTGTCACTTTACATGCGCAGCCGAGCATAATCGCAGACCGAAAAGCTAATAAAATATGCCCCATTGACTGAAACATTACAGCGTCTTAAAATTGATTCCAAAAAATGTTTATCTGATAGTACAGGTGGAGCTGCAAGCTACCAGAATCAGTATAATCATGGTTTACAAAGTAAAATTACTGATGTGGCTGGTCAGCCGTTCATATACGGTGCTATGCCCATGTCTTGAGTTTGGTGATAACTTAAACAACAAAATGTTGCGTGTGTGCAGTTTGTTTTTTCAAGTTGCTTCACAATTTAGCAACGTTTATGAAAACATCATACAAGAGAATGGCTGTATAGATAGAAGTTGCTGGACATCTAGGACAAAAAAATTAAATGATTAAAGCTAATTGGTGAGACAAGATGGGCAGGAAAATCCAATGCAACAACAACTATATTTGGATGTTTTGATGATGCCGCTGTCAATACTTTTGTAAGGCTATTGACATGTTTATCAATGATACAAGATTCAGAAAAGTTTGATGCAAAAACAAAACAGGAAGAAAATGTTTTACTTCAAAGTCTTCTAAAGTTTGAAACAATATTGACAGTGTTTGGTTACTTGTAACTATTTGAAACTACAGCCCAGTATCAAGATGTTTACAGACAAGTGGTGTAGATATGTTTACTGCATGGAGTTTAGTAGATTCAGCTACAATATAGTTAATGGAACAGACAAGAACATTTGATAACGGTCACAGAACCGCATTGGAATTTGAAAATAAATGTAATGACAAAACTTTACAGTTGAATATGGATGAAAAACAGACATTGGAAATTTACTCTTTGGAAATAACATTGCCAGTTAAGAGGCAGCGGAAGAAGAAAAGACTGGCAGATGAGCTTATAGATGATAAAGGAGATCTTCAGATTCTCTGGCTGATTTTTGAGTAAATGTGTTTAACCTAATAATGGACCGCATTGTCCAGTCACTAGATTCATGCTTTGTACAATACCAAACGTTGTATAAAGATTTATTCTGCTTGGACCCAGAAAAGTTTAAAACTATTACAGAGAAGGCCTTGAAGATGAAGCATTGGAAAGTATTAGTAAGCTGTTCCCACAAATCAGCATAGATCAAGTAATACTGGAATTGTTTTCTTTTGCTTTGAACTTTGATGTATTAAAGCTATTGCTTAATGATGGTGAGAGTATGGATTCCAGTTGTAACAAGTGTAAAACTTGTAGCACTCGCCCATCATGTGTACTTAACATTCTGTCATCCAACAGACTTCATGACAAGGCATAAGATAACCTTTATGAACTTTATAACGTCATCTGCACACTATCAGTTACTCAAGTCCAACGAGAGAGGACATTTTCATTAAGGATCTTAACTTAAGAAACTTCTTA
This sequence comes from Mixophyes fleayi, assembly GCF_038048845.1. Lineage (NCBI taxonomy): Eukaryota > Metazoa > Chordata > Amphibia > Anura > Limnodynastidae > Mixophyes > Mixophyes fleayi. Next base: position 244,569,738 of record NC_134402.1, on the reverse strand, counting down.
TTTAAGTCTCCTGCACAAATCCATGTTACAATGCAAGGGGTGCAAATTAGTATTCTGTTTTGCACATAAGTTAAATACTGACTGTTTTTTCATGCAGCACACATTATTTTGAACTGTTAAAGTGTACAATGTTCAGTTCAAGCAAAGTATTTAAAAATATCCACCATTTATTTGAAATAAAAATCATAAATCAAAAAATCAATTATAACAATCTGTATTTACATTTAGTATCTACTGTATTCTGCCCGTAATATATACAATATATGTGCACTGTAATTACTAATAAACATACATTTATTTAGCAAAAAATTTAATTTGACCCTTTTTCGTATTATTTTTACATTTTATTTATAACATTTAAATGATAGCCTTATAGTTGTGGTTGGGCCCCCTTTGTCTCCTGACAACCAATATTTTTAGACTCAGTCTGCCACTGGGACTTTCCAGCTCTCCCACAGATCAGGACTTTTCTCCCAATTTCAGAACAGTTAACCGGAAAAGCATGCCCATTCAATGCCACATGTACCATAGGCATACGTGTGGCATTGAAGGGGCATTTTTTCAGGGAAGGGGCCCAGCGCTGTGGAAGCTATTGCACAAAAACAGAAGTTGGCGGGTATGATAATGTTTTCCTGGGCAGCTCCAAGGACCAGGAAGTTGTCAGGCAGCTTGATATGTGCTTGATGGGCAAGTAAATGAATAAAGAAGTAGTATGGTTCTACATTGTTTGCAGTTTGGAAATAAGCCTTAGTGACACACACTGCCAGTTCCAGTGATAATAATTCAGATTCAAAGTCTGATAAAGTACCGGAACAGAATCAGCACAGAGAAGCAGAGAGCTAGCACAAGCAGAATGGAGCAGAGGGGTAATATGGCCACCAGAAGTGAGGTACAGAACATTGATGTGCTAAGTGAAATGCAAAATATACAGTAGACAGTGGGAAGCACAACAAGCTAACACCAGCAGGTGGAGCAATGTGTTCCAGAATACTTGCCCACACATGGGCTGGTGTATGAATCTGTCATCTCCACATTACATTATTTTAAGTAAGGTTGGATACACACTACAGTACTTTCAGCCAGTTATAGGGTTAATCAGACGATAAATGACTACTTGGCTTGATATATCATTAGTGTGTACTCTGCAATGATGAAAATGATCGTTCCAAAGCACATCGCATCATTTCATTTGATTTTTAAACCAGGCTAAAAATCTCATTCATGGATGGAACAATGACATTTCAATTCTGCAGTGTGTATGCACTCACAACCAGCAGTATCATAGATCTCTATGGAGTGTGCAGAGTCACCATCTTTACAGCCAATGGTTATGACAGATGAACAGCACAGATTTGAAGGTAAATTGTATAAAATGTCTTTAGTGTGTACATATGAATCGGTATGCTGATCAGAAATTGTTATTCTCCAGTCATTGGTAAAATCGTTAAAGATGTCGCATCGGGAGAAATTTTCTGTAGTGCGCATTCAGCCTAATAGTTGGATTCTATCCCTGTGCAGTCAGATGCCAAGCGTGGCCTATGCACCTGCATGCACAGAAATGGCGCCACTGCTTATGCACTGCTCTCCATACAGCCCTGCTTGCTTACAAGCAGAGAAGGGGACTCTGAAGGTGGAATGGTCGTTGCAGACCTGACCGTACTTGAAAACGAAACTTGGTATTAACAGAGAGACAAAGAGGTAAGATGTCCTGCTTGCAAGCTTACAATTTATTAATCTTTTTTTTTTTATATAAATAAGGTGACCAATGGTTACATAGGGGGTTAGTACATACAACACAATGACAACATTATATAAATACAAACAACAAATTTGCATATTTGCATAATAACAACCCACAAATTTATATAACTAAGTAAGGAAAACACTATGAGAAAGAGCATTGCTTTTGAGAACTTACATTCTAGTGGGGGTGGGTGGACACAGTGAGGGCGAAACTTACTGGGGATAAGGAGGTGTTAGAGTTTGGAGGAGGACTGATAGACTTGAATGAAAATATGAGCTTTACTGGCACGTTTGAAGGCTTGGAGACTGAAGAATAGTGTAATTGGGTGTCGGAGTGCGTTACACAGACTGGGAGCAGCGCAGATGAAATCCTGAAGGAACAGACGGGGGCCATTGTAGCATCTGGCACAGAGGGGTGGCAGAGGTGAGACAAGAAAATGAGTCACGCATCAGCTTTGTGGACAGGTTCATGTGGGGAGAGATGGGAGAAAGAAAAGGCAGAGTGGAGAAGGTTACAGTAATCAAGTGAGTGAATGAGAGATTTAGTTGCATCAAAGGAGAGAAAGGGTCTGATCTGAGAGATATGAAGTGTCAGAATTGGGAGAGGGTCTGAATGTGACGGTGAAGGAAAGGGAAGAGTCAGTGATGACACCCAGGCAGCGAACTTGAGGACAGGTGGGATTGTGGTATTGTGAATAGAAAGAGGAGGGGAGGTGAAAGGACCTTGGAGGACAGGAAAACAATGATTTCCATTTTAGATGTGTTCAGATTGATAAACTAATAGGCAGTTAAAGATGGGATGAGAGAGATTGGGAGAGATCAGGGAATATAGGTAGATTTGGTAGATATTGAAAGCCAAAAGATGTGATAAGATCCCTCAGGGAAGAAGTGTGGAGGGAAAAGAGCAGGGGGCCAAAAACGGATCCCTGGTTGATGCTTACTGGTAGGGTGAAATGAGGAGAGGTCTAGGCAGGGGTAGAGACATTGAATGAGCGGTTGGTGAGGTAGAAAGTGAACAATGCACGGGCAGTGTCATGGATGTAAATTTGGGGGACGGTTTGCAAGAGGAGAGGGTGGTCAATGGTGTTGAATGCCACTGAGAGGTCTAGAAAGATGAGAAAGGAGAAAAGATCCTTATATTTGGCAGTGAGAAGGTCATTAGTGACCTTGGTGAGGACAATTACATTAGAGAAAAGGTTTGAAAGCTAGATTGAGGCAGGTCTAGGAGGGAGTAGGAGGAGAGGAAGGTGATAAGGTAGTTATAGATTAATCACTCAAGATGCTTGGAGGTGAAAAATGGAGGAAAGGGATAGAGTACTAGATAGAGAGAGAGGCAGGTTTGTGGGAGGATTTTTTGAGAATGGGGGAGACCAGGGCATGTTTCAATGAGGACCAGAAAGTACCAGAGAAGAGGGACGGGTTGATGAGGTGGGTGATGTGGGAGCAGGCAACAGGAGAGAAGAAATTCAGGAAGATAGAGTGGATAGGGTCAAGTGGGCAGGTGGAGATAGAGAAAGGTGCAGACTTCATCCACAGAGACGATGGGAAGGAGGACAAAGTGGCTAGGCTATTGGGAAGGGAGGGATTGGTAGTGGGGATTTGGACAATAAAGCCTGTAGAGATGCTCTAGTAAATGGACTCTATTTTTGAGGATGGGGGTGAGAGAGATAGTTGCCAAGAAAATTAAGGGGTTTGGAGGATTAGAAGGAAATTAGAGATCTGAAGTATGACTATTTGTAGAAAAAGAGTGCAGAACTGTAGGAGGAGATAATGTTGACATGGAGGATGTCACTGTGAAAGCACAATTTCCTCCATAGATGCTCGACGGCGCAAGAGCATTTTTTTAGATAGCTGATCAGTTTATAATGCCACAATTTGGTGAATAGTCGTAGGCTGAAAGTTACAGCTGGGGCAGCAGATTTCAAGGTGGAGGTAAGCGTGATATTATAAAGGAAGAAAGCCTGGTCAGAGTAGAAGAAGGTGGAGATGGATGAGAGAAGAAAGTCCAGAGAGGTTAAGATGGCAGGGTTGAGGGTATCAAGTTTGTGCTTAGAGTGTCCTTAGAGTATGGTAGTGATTATAAGGGGGTTGGTCAGAGGTCATGGTGGTCAGATATAGGGAAGTGGGAAGAAGCATTGAGAGAGAACATTTGTAAGTTTGTGTGAACTGTGTACAGAGTTGGCAATCAGGTAGAATAGCTCAAGGAGGTTAAAAAGGTTGTTCGGCATTTGATAAACTTGCCTTAAGAGGGGAATTTTCAAGGAACGCTAGAAGGTTTTGAAGCTAGAGTAAAGTCTTGCTGTATGAGAGCGGGCATTCCACAAAGTGGGTGCAGTCAAAAAAATGTCCTGGAATGGCAGATAATGATAATGATAATGATAGTGGATGAGAAATGCAATCTTGGGAAGAGTGGAGGGATTGAGTTGGAAGATATTTTGAAACAAGTGATGTAAGATGGTGGCATTAAGGATGGGCTTTCAGCAAATAAAAGTGGAGAGTGGATAAAAAGCAATATAGTTAATTGATTTCTGTAGTAATTGCCCAGCATAAAATATTGGCATTGAAATAATGTTGAAGCTGTTAATCCATGGATTTTAGTAATGTTTATATGGTGCAAAATTAGAAATAACATGAAGTTCCAATCATTGCCTGCAATTTCTCTCCCAGAGGTCTATGTACAGTAAGTAGTATGTGGGTCAGATTAGTTATTAGATTCTGTCCATTTCTTTGCTGCTTCTCAAAGAGAAAGGATCATGTCTGAAAGTGCAGCATTGCAGGCTTGCAGTGCAAAAAGCATTTTGAGTTGTCATGTGCTCTTTTTAAATTAATGTGTTCTATATTGCACAATATGGATGAAGTTTGCATATTAAAATAATAGTGTCCGCAGCGGTGCATATTCAGATTGGAGGAACTGGGTAGATTGGAACATTGAAAATAAACGCTGGCTGGGCACATTGTACACCTCCAATGCCTGGTTTGAGGATAGGCGCAAAATATTTTTTCTGGTGCAAGAATGAAGAGGGAAAAGGTTTGATGACAGTCTAGTTCTAGGCATGCCCCCTTTGTACCTTGGTCATTCATCCTCTGATGGTGGCAAACACTGAGCAACTCAGTTGCACTATTTCCCCAGACTAACCCTTGCCAGCAACCCTTGGAGTTAGGTTAGCAGAAGATATTTCGAGGTGTCTGAAATTAAATGACAGTCTTTATTTTGGAAAACAATTGATCAGCAACAAACAGTATATGCATAGTATCAGATGCAGGATATCAGATGCAGACTATCAGGTTCAGAATCATATGCAGATTATCAGGTTCAGAGTCATATGCAGATTATCAGGTTCAGAGTCATATGCAGATTTATCACATTCTGAATCATATGCAGATTCATCAGGATCAGAATCATATGCAGATTTATCACAACCTGAATCATATGCAGATTTATCAGGTTCATAATCATATGCAGATTATCAGGCTCAGAACCATATGCAGATTTATCACATTCAGAATCATATGTAGATGATCAGATTCAGAATAATATGCATGTAGTGCCCCTTTCACTAGCACACAGAAAGGGGTGGTGAAATGTTCTCTCTCTCTTCAGTGCCTCCACCCGAGTCTCCTACACAGTATGGTGGGATGCGGACTGTGACTGAATCCACCAGGGTTGACTTGGGAAGCCCCTTGAAGAACCCGGGAATAATAATGTGCTGCACACTGTGGTTGCAAACAATCAGCTGGGTGTTTATTTTGGGGAAAATAAATGGGAGAGGTGGTTTAAATATGGGGAGATTCTGAACGAGATAAATAGAACAGTAGGTAATATAGTAATCAAAGGCAACAGTACAGTAATAAAACTACAACAAGATGGCTGTCACATGTACATTCACTCACGCCCCCAAACTTTCCCACAATGCACTCACACACAGTGTGAAAACATAATTCAACAATTAGTTAATACAATAATCACAGTCCTGCCAATAGTAAATAGTTTGTGAGGTTAAGAAGTTAACTTTGGTGCACTTGCTGAATCGTTGGTACCTTTCATTGCATCTCTGACAGGTAACAGTCTCTGATATATGTGCAGCATTATGTAAATAGGTCTAACTGGTAGAATTATAGGTAAAGCGTTCTTTTTGTTTAATGCAGCAGTAATGGTGTCACAGAATTTGGTGTGTTATTACTTATCTCTCTCCTTCTGGATAAAGTCTCAGACACTGTTGGGTCTTGTAAAACCTGCAAGCCTGATTTTGCTAGCTGTCCCTCTTACATGCAATTCGCTAATGCCAGTAGTCTCCCTCTCTGCACATAAGCTCGCTTTGCTATGTAATCTCCCTCAGGAGATAGCTGATTTTCTGCCAGGGATCCAGCTACAAGACCTTTCTGTGAAAAGCTACACCCAGCTTCTCTTCACATAGCTTGGGTATCCCTCTCTTCCTTTGCACATTCGGGCCCATGGAATATAAATCATTTTAGAAATTGTGCGATTTGTAGAGTTATCTATTATCTGGAATGTCCATGTTAAAAAAGATTTGTGGGTATGATCATAACACCATTTAAACCAGTGATGGGCAACCTAATACAGACTGATTTAAATAAGGACTATTAGAACATATTTGCATTATTGAGAATGCAGTCTCTATTATTTAGAGGATTGGGCAGATAATTAATGTAGCAAGACATTTTGTACATGAACACTGAGGCAATCCTAAGAGGTTGAGAATACGGGCCTTAGATGGATTAGTTTGACCCAAACAATATTTAAGAGAGAAAGTAGATATTTTGGTCATGAATATAGAATCAGAAAAAGAAATGAATAAAAACATGAACTTAAATTTAATTATTCTGATTTCTTGCAAGAATTTTATGGATAGAACTCTAAATATGAATATTTAGCAATAGTATGTGATTCTATATAGTTTTTTAAGATATATTTATAAACTTCATTAATAAAAAAAAAATCATAGTTTGTAAATATATGGGCAGCACGGTGGCTAAGTGGTTAGCACTTCAGCCTTACAGCACTGGGGTTATGAGTTCAATTCCCGACCATGGCCTTATCTGTGAGGAGTTTCTATGTTCTCCCGTGTTTGCGTGGGTTTCCTCTGATTTCCTCCCACACTCCAAAAACATACTGGTGGGTTAACCGGCTGCTAATAAATTGACCCTAGTCTGTGTGTTTGTGTGTGTTAGGGAATTTAGACTGTAAGTACCAATCAGGCAGGGACTGATGTGAGTGATTTCAGCGCTGCATAATCAGTGATGCTATATAAATAAATGGTGATGATGATAATGATGATAGAATCTAAGATTTTTATATATGTTCCTTTTTTTTGCATTTCTTTAAAAATATTTTTTATTTATTAAATTATAAATAATAACATTTATATGCAATCAAGTGCTGTGGATAACTGAACTATAAGACACAAATTTATTCGCACTAAGGTACTATTTGGTAGTATTAGCATTATTATTTTCACTTTATATTTATTTTTATTTAGATATTTAAATTTTTATCTTTTTGTTTGGTGACAAAATGGATTTACTTTATTAATTTTAATTTAAATATGTAATTAACAAATATATATATTAGTGTTCTTTAATAATATTCGCTAAATATTTTATATAGAGTGACACTTTTCATATTTTTATATTCACATTACTTTAAAAATTTACTGCATATATGTTTTCTTATTTTATATTTTATTAAATATGCTGTGCCAATTTTTGACATCTATATCTATAAATTTTTGTCAATTTATAATTTTGCTGTATAAAAATCTCATTATAATTAATTATAATAATTGTGACCTATCCAAAATAGTTGAGCTAATATATGAACTTATTCAGTAGTATTATTCTATTTAGATGCTGTTTATTTTGTATATACTATACATACAGCATCTATATTATAAATGTCTAGTGGCGTGTGTTAGTCTGTCTGTGTGTGTGTGGAAAATATAAAACCAAGCTGCAGCACCACCTGCTGGGCGGAGTTATACACTGACCTACTAAATTCTTAGTGTGTGTGTGGAAATTTTTTTTTAGAAAAGGCTGCAATTTGGTATACTAAGATGTTTTTAATTTGTTAATTTAATTTGTTAATTGTTAAAAGTGTTTATAAAGATTTAAAAAATATATATATACATTTCTTGAAGGAGAAGTGACAGTTGGGAGTGGTTGGTGGTTGCCGGGGGTGACAGTGGGGAGTGGTTGGTGGTTGAGGCCTGGGCTATGGCCCAAATGCATGACAAGAACCTTTTTAACACCTTAAGTAGCTTGATTTGACTACAATGAATGAGTATCATGCACGGGTTAACTTGTATGTATATATATATATATATATATATATATATATATATACTATATGGACAAAAGTATTTGTCCACATCTGCTAATTATTGAATTAAGGTGCTTCAATCAGACTCTTTGCCAGATGTCTATAAAATCAAGCACCTAGCTGTGCAGTCTCCATTTGCAAACATTTGTGGTTCAAAATGGGTCGTTCTGAAGAGCTCAGTGACTTCAAGCGTGGTTCTGTGATAGGTTGCCATCTTTGCAATAAGAAGGTTCGTGAAATTTCATCCCTGCTGGATATTCCATGGTCAACTGTAAATTATATTATTAGAAAGTGGAAGTGTTTAGGAACAACAGCAACTCAGTCATAAAGCGGACGACCACATAAAATCACAAAGCGTGATCCTCGACTGCTAAGGCGCATGGTTCGTAAAAGTCACCAACTCTCTGCTGATTTCATGGTTGAAGAGTTCTGAACTTCAACTGGCATTAATGTAAGCTCAAATACTGTACAGCGGGAGCTTAATAGAATTGGTTTCCATGGCCAAGCAGCTGTATGCAAGCCTCACATCATCAAGACCAATGCCAAGCACTGAGTGGTGTAAAGCACACCTACACTGGAATGTGGAGCAGTGGAAACATGTTCTGTGACAAATCACGATTCTCTAATTGGCAGTCAGATGGGAGAGTTTGACGGATGCCGGTAGAACGTTACCTGTCTAACTGCATTATGCCAACTGTGAAGTTTGGTGGAGGAGGGATAATAGTATGTGGCTGTTTTTCAGGGTTTGGTCTAGGCCGCTTATCTCCAGTGAAGGGTAATCTTAATACTTCAGCATACTAGGTCATTTTGGACAATGCTATGCTTCCAACTTTGTGGCAACAGTTTGGGGAAGGCCTTTTTTATTTCAACATGACTGTGCCCCAGTGCACAAATCAAGGACTACAAAGACATTATTTGATGAGTTTGGCGTGGAAGAACTTGACTGACCTCAACCTCATCGAACACCTTTGGGATAAACTGTAACAGAGATTACGAGCCAGGTCTTCTCATTCAACATCAGTGCCTGACCTCATAAACGCTCTATGGAATGAATGGTATAGTTAGAAGAGCATTACGACTTTAATCTAAGAGGGGTGTTTAATCCCCTGTGAGCGGTTGAGGGTGCTATACTATTCTCCCTAAAGTAGGTCTGGAAGGGCACCCAAAGTCCTGAGCCCCAAAAGAGACGGACTTAGAACCTGTATCTTTTTAGTATCCTTCTCCTGTAGGAACCAAAGGCCTGGATCCAGCAACGGCAGACACGCTAGAGTAATCAGACACAATTTATGGCTCCCGAATTGCTGTGGAAGAAGGTACGGTGCGTCTCATTGTGGTTCCTCACAATTGAGTACCTGGAGTGTCGGGAAGGGGATTGCGGTTTGTGTGACTTTTTTTTAATAGCTTGAGAAAGTCTACATTATGTACACTTAACGTCCCGCTCTTACTACATTTTGAATTTCTCAATTTAATCAGATGACATGGATCTAAGAGAACTGTGCGGCCAGAACTAAGTAGACGTCTGTTTGAAACGAAGGAACCTAGTTGAACCTTCTCTATTTCTGTCCAGACAGAATATCTGGTGCGCACCGATAGTAAGTCCTTCTGATACAGACTGACGGCAGGCTGAATACAGGAGCATGTAAATGGGCGACTACTGTGGTATCTTCTTATGAATTGCTAATAAGAGATAATCATCACTGTAGTTTTTGGCCTGTTATATCAGATCAATATGTGTGTACAATATTTGTGTTTTATGTATAATTATATTTGGATTCAATTTGTATATTTTATTGAATCCTCTGCTTCTGTGTATCATAAAATCCCATTTATCAGTGGTGTCTTGCATTTACACAGTCATGTGTTAATATCTATGATTCGCCAGAGGTGGTTGGCTTCATATAGATACATGCCATTACTTAGGTTCCTTCTGCGCAGTTCGTTTTTTTTCTCCTGCTTTTCCTATTTGGTAATAGTGGAGGATTGACACTTCCTCTAGCGAACAGCTGCATTTGGTACCTTTTATGATAATTTCACTTTTATACATAGTATTAACTTTTAGCACCTGAGACTAATTTACATATTTCTCATGGGGAAACAGTGACCCAAATGGTGGGGCATACTTGTTGTGCAGCAGACCAGTGTCACTCCTTGGGATAAGCAAACTTAATATCTCCTTATATGCCTGACGATGAGAAAAAATGAAGTATTGTGCTGTGAATGTGGTCCATCCAGAAACTGTGTTTTTAGTGTTATCACAAGTAAATGTGATTTGTCCAGAGGCTGGGAATAGCTACTGTGTTAATAATTTCGAAATATGGAGTTCACCAGGTTGGCTTCATGTAAAACACGTTACCATGTACCCCCTGTTTACTGTCTTGGTAAACAGGGGTTACATAGAGTACAGATATGATTAAAATATAAGTCGGCTGAACAAGCATCCAGTAATTTCCAATAACTTTTTCACAGTGCAAGAAAATTTAGCCACCTTGGATTAGTCATGCTTTGTACAGATGCAGTATCAGCGATTCACATAAACTACTCTTGGCAGTGTGTATCAATTGGAAATTACACATTTTTGGGAAGTATTATAGATTTACCGTGATAAATGCTACTGCAATAATGGTATTACACACAAGTCCATCAGTTAAGTTATAAGGGTGTCTAGACAACAGCTGTTGTGAAAACTCCTCAGTGAATCCTCATATTTATTATAATTAGAGAGCTAATAAAACATTTTATTTCAAATTTGATCACCTAAAGTAATGATCCAAATTTAACAGGCTATATTTACGAGGGTCCAAAAATAGTTTTTGAATGAATTATAACCTTAAATATGTATAAGCTCCATCTGTACCAAGCTTATAAAAGAGCCAACAAGCATAATGTCTCTAATAGAAAAAGCCACCTCAATTACGTTATTATTATTTCAGGGGAGGTGGGGGATTCCTGATTTGAAAGCCAAAATGCAATACACGCAGTTTTGTATCAAAATAAAATTAGGGTGTTGGTTGATTAACCGATGATCTAAATAATGTGCACTGTATTATATTACTTACAAGACAAGTCTTGTGGGAGATTTAATACAACCACCTTGTGGTTTAAATTATTTTCTGCAAATCAAAACATCTGATTTTAAAATATTAGAATGAGATTTTTTTTATAACATTATATTGTCTTTTTATGCAATGGAGGCTACTTTGGCACTGTATAGTACAGTTCACCCTAGTTAATGTCACCTTTATAGAATAGGCCTTAATCAAGCTTCTATTTGAGGCAGCAAATTACTCAGGATTTACACAGCACTATGAGGACCCTCTACAATGTGATCTTTTACCTGGCGCAACTTACCCTAAAATTGCAGGCCGTTCTATATGGGTAATCTCTGAGTCCTACATCTTTTTTTCATATTTTGCTGGGATGATATTTAATAAAATAATTAATAATATCATGAACTAGTTATGTGCAAGTTAGATATGATTCTGCATGACTGTCTATATTTCTTTGTCAAAGCTTGAGACTCCAGGTGAATAATGACTGAAAATTAAAGATTTTTTTACCTCTGTTCCTAAAATGAGGATTGTACAAGACAATGCTATATTTCATAGCAAGAAAATGTGAATACCTTATGTCAGTGGCATAACCCACAATCACCTGGTCCAATAGTAAGATTTTCCATCACTGGGTATTCTATAGTTGCCCCCCACTTACCCCTAGCATTATGGTATGTACAACTCGTGCACAGTATAACCTATCATTCGATATCATGCTGTGCAGAAATCTTATAGGATTGTCTTAGAGTTGATAGATTGAGCTACATATCTAACTGTATTTGTACTCTTAAACCAGCATTTCTGTATACATTGTTGGACGAAGGGACATAAGACTCAATTTGCATGTCATAGTTGAGTATTTAATCTTTAATTTTACTGTTTTATGAGGTAATTCTGCATGTATTACAGATAGCAGAGAAAATGCAAATGCCTCAACTTTTGTGTGGGAGAGGGTGTGTGGCTTCTTTTAACACTGCGTTCAAGTCAAAATCATAGATAGCTGAATCAAGCAGTTATATATATATATATATATATATATATATATATATATATATATATATATATGTATATATATATAAATATATATATATATATATATATATATATATAAAGATACACAATACAGTTTGCTATTTGGAAGTCTTGCTGACAGATCAGGTTATATGGTAACATTTAAAATGGTTTTCTGTGTTTACCGTAGCTTTGTGTTAGTAAGGGAAGATTGGGAAAATATACTAGTTCAATGTCTTGCAAGCAGATATTATTTTCTTTTCATTTTGTCTTTTGTTTATCTGTTTGTTTGAGCATGTGAGCAATAGATAAGATACAATAAACCTGAACTGTTTTTTAAAGTTAAGTTATTCAAAAGTCATATTAAACTTTTACAGACAAGTGTACTGCATAATAGGATATTAATTGATTAATGACATCAGGAACCATGCAATTGGTGTGGTTCCTTGTGTAATTAAACAATTAAGATCCTATCATGCTTAGAACAGCGTATTAAAATGCTGGGCAGGTTTTGTTGCCTAATATGTTGGCTACTATGTCATTAACAAGTGACCTGTCACTCACCGGACCGTGAGTACCTCTGCTCTTGTGCGTGGTTCTCTCTCCTTCCTGCCGGCGCCTGTCCTGAGCCGCGGCCGTCCGCCATCTTGATAGGACTGCGCATGTGCAGGATCCCTGAACTCTTATGACCTTGCTTTTAACTTAATTGGTGGATCAATCACCTCTCCCTATTTAAGGCACCTGTGGCCTTTGTATTGTTGCCTGATCTTGATTCTCACTCCCTGTGAGTCTCTGAAGGTGTTTCCTGTGTCCTGGTCGTGTCTTCAGTTTCCTGCTGGATTACCTGCTCTGCTCATCGGCGGTTCCCATACCCGCTACAGACTCCTAGCTCTCCTGCTCGTGTCTTCTGCTTCCTGCTGGATTACCTGCTCTGCTCATCGGCGGTTCCCATACCCGCTACAGCCTCCCAGCTCTCCTGTTGTGTCTGCACCGGGACAAGCCTCTCTACTCAGCGGCGGTATGCATACTTGTTATTGACTATTAGCTGTTATCCTGCATATCTGCTTTGGACAAGTTTCTCTACTCAGCAGCGGTATACATACCCGCTATAGACTATTAGCTGTTCTCCTGCATATCTGCTTTGGACAAGTTTCTCTACTCAGCAGCGGTATACATACCCGCTATAGACTATTAGCTGTTATCCTGCATATCTGCTTTGGACAAGTTTCTCTACTCAGCAGAGGTATACATACCCGCTATAGACTATTAGCTGTTATCCTGCATATCTGCTTTGGAAAAGCCTCTCTACTCAGCAGAGGTATACATACCCGCTATAGACTATTAGCTGTTACCCTGCATATTTGTTTGGACAAGCTTCTCTGCTCTCCAGCTGTATACATATAGCCATAGACTATTACTACTACTCTACTTATCCGCACCTGGACAAGTCCTCACCTCCTCGCAGTGGTACAACTTGCTATCCGCAGACCACTGACTTCCCCGCTACCTACCTGCACCTGGACAAGTCTTCCCATCACAGCAGTGGTACAACTTGCTATCCGCAGACCACTGACTCCTCCGCTACCTACCTGCACCTGGACAAGTCTTCCCATCACAGCAGTGGTACAACTTGCTATCTGCAGACCACTGACTCCTCCGCTACCTACCTGCACCTGGACAAGTCTTCCCATCACAGCAGTGGTACAACTTGCTATCCGCAGACCACTGACTCTCCCGTTACCTTCCTTCACCTATTCACGTCCGCTCTGCTCTTCTTGGTTGATACCTGCCTCTGCACTATAGTTGCAAGTTGCTGACTTTCCTACCATTATAGCTGCGAGTCGCTGACTCCTATCTACTCCATTGACATTCTCTCTCCATCTGCTGTTGTATAACGTTCCTACTATTCACCCTACTGCCCAGAGGATCGCTGTGTAAACCCCGCCCCTCTGGTAAGCATTATCATCTGGTGAATCCTGGGTAGAACTCCTAGTGCCCGTGACATGACCTTTGAGAGAAATCATGTTTGTCGGTATCCACAATGATAAACATTGCTCAGTTTGTTGAACGCTCCATGAAGACTAATGGGTAAGAATAGCTGCTGAAGTCTGAGGAGAAGACACCATTAACTTGGGTCAATTGAGGAAGAAAGCACATACTCCTCACCTATGATTGGTTTGACTTGCATGGCAAAACATATAAACAACTTGAATCTGTTGGCTGCAAATATCAATACAGGGCAAAGCTGGTAGTATCATCAAGTGCAAATCATCAACATTAATATATTTAACAGGCTTTGTATTATTGAGGTGAAAAATATTCAAATAACTTAAGTGTTGATATTTAACTATTTATCTTCATCAGTGGCGTAGGTAGGAATAAAGAGGCTATATAGCAGCCATGTCCTCTTTACTTCCCTGAACAACACTGCTCTTGTGCTCTGTATCTACTAAGTTCCTAAAATGTATAGGACTCACAGCACTCGCATGGGCTGCTATTGTGCCAGTTACAATACTGGATATATTGCTACCTGTATACCCCAGCCAACAACAATTCTTGCACGCTATTCATCCATGACCAAACTCCACCATTTACGTCTGCTGCTTCTTTCACAAAACTTCTCGATTGTCCTTTTGTCTTTGCCCCTAGCTTGTGCCCGATGTTTGTGGATTAGCTATGTCTACTTGACCAATGATGACAATGTAGATGTGGATCTCTATACCCATAGTAACAGTGACCGCAAGCTTCTAACTTCCAACAAGTGATCTTAAGCGATATATGCCGTTTATAACCGGGCATTCTCATTGTAGTGTAGTCCTACTAGATTGGACATATACACATGCTGCATGGCTGTTTGGACTTTAAACTATGCAAATATGTAAATTAACAAATTGCAAGTGATCTATGCAGCTGATGTACTTGATATATTTAAAATGAATGGTTTGGCAGACAGGGAAGACAACTGTTGGCCCTGTAGCAGCTGCACCCCATGCTACTTTAATAGTCCTACTTGTGATGTCCACCATGCACTTCTCTATAGCAGACTGCCATGTTAGGAGAGAGGATCACACAAAACAATGTATATTACCTTCATGGTTTCAAATGCAAACACATGCACAGTTCATGTGGCAGTGCATACACTTAGTACAATTAAAAATTAATTTTTTCAGGTAGAATTGTCTAAATTACACAGCCATTGATCTACTCAATAATCTAAAATAATTTTATTATGAAATGAGTCATGATTTCAACTGCTCTTAACACACAGACTAGAATATAAGTGGTATACTCCAAAAGAAGCCTTCAAGGTTGAGCACTTGTTCCCCCGTTGAAGGGTTCTGACAGTTTTATTATTTTTAATATTATTATTATTATTATTACTACATTACAGAGTGCAGGTGCTTAGCATGGTCCAGTTCCACTAATTTCCTTAAGGGGTAATCTGTGTGATTGTCATCATACTATAGTGGTGCATTTTGATACTAATGGGTGTGGAATGTTCCAAGATAAGAATATCCAAAGAGTACAAGTGGTTACTGAGGTTTGATAACCTTAACAATTATGTAAATTATATCATGTCATGTGTGCCACAGTCAACAGATCTCATCTAAATTTATTAAAAAATTAAAAATAACAATTGATGAATTTCTAATAGAAAAATGCCAAACAGCAACAGAGCTGTTCTCATGGCTTGAGGTATGCCCATGTATATTTATACCATGGACTGAAACACAGACATGCTTTATTTTTATAGTTTCAATAATTGACTTCTTTACCTGGTCGAGATAGTTCCTTGACCCTTGTGTGAGATGACAGCAATACAGGTCAGTTTTGCAAAAGTTCATAACAGTGATATAAGTATAATCCTAATATTGAATCGGATAATAACTTGCTGGAGAAATATGTCAAAGGTCTTAACTTCTCAAAGAATTTTGAACTTTGTGAGTTTCAATCTGCAAAGGAACTTGTTGAAATGTTTAATAGCCGACACACAGATGTTGTTGGGCAGACATTTGAGACTCATGTTTTATCTACAGTCTTGTTCTCTAGCAGTGGCATGTTAAATAAACAAAGAGATGACAAAAGCTGTTTTCACTGCTCATCATGAGTACATTTTTCCAGCATGAGGTTTTCATGAATAAAATTAAGTCAACGCACCCTTGGATAGGTAACAACATGCTACAATAATAACTCCAGCTTTTAAACCATATTCCATTTGTTTCCATGTGTATGTTAGAATTGTATTTTTATTGATTTAACATTTCATGCTATTATGGATTTTTTTTTTTACTTTTAATTTCCCTTGTCTGTTTTTAATAACCCTTCAGTGAAGCTATTGGAGTTGGGCCTGCTCTTTCCATTCCTAGAGAATTCATATGATACTCTTGCAAGCTTTATATAAACCTTTGGCTTTCTGTAAACTTTTGGTAGGGAGATTTGAATATTTGATATATGGGTTTGATTTGTTTGGATAGTATAAGTCACTATATAACGTTATTGTATGAAACTTTAAAACTTAGCAAGTCAATAAATATGGGTAAAGTTATTAAAGCACATACTGCAGGTAAAGTCTGAAGACAGCATATAATGCTTGACATATTCGATAAATGAAATGGTAGTGAATATAACATGAAACAGTTATGCTTAAGAGAAGATTGTAACCTAAACAGTTAGAACAAAAATAGAATGAGTCATAGTGAAACGCTTTTCCCTTTCTGTTGAATTGCAGGGGGTTGTAGAGAATATAATTCTAGAGGCACCTGCCACAAATAATGTGGTATTCTACCAATACTGTGAATTAATTTACAAAATTGTTTTTCAGATGCCCAACCCCATGATTTTATAAGTGTGTTTGGAGCAAATTATGTTTTGTGCGTCTTACAAAAAAATTTAAATCGGATGTTGCAGTTTGTGAAAATTGTGCTTGGCGAATTATAGTTACATACAAAATAAATATGGGATTATAGGACACTTAGAGTACCCCCGTCTTTCTAGAAGAAATCTATAATTATATTATTCTCTTGTTAATTATTATTAACTACTTAATGATCACTTCCCTTCATAGCTAGACTGGTGTATCTCCAAAATATTGTTTTAGGAGATCCATTGGTCATACTAGGAATAACTTTTTTCCTTTTCAATCTATGCAACTAAATTTTACAGACGGGTTTTTATTTTGGTAGCTTACTGGAAAAAATATGTTTTTTATTTTATGGGATTTATATAGAGAAATATAGTCAAAGTTAGTAATTAAATATACCTTCCCATGAATCTCTCTAGAGCTAATTTTAGGCCGCTAGTGCAACCCCAGAAATATGCCTCAAAATTTAACCAGCTAGATAAAACAAAATATGTGTAAAAGGTCTGACACAGGTATAGAGAACAGAAACAAATATATACATTTTAGTTTTAGGCGCTTATCATTTCAAGCATCCAAATCCTTGGGATTGGGGTAAGTAAGCACAGGGCCAGGAGTGCGTGGACACAATTTGGGATAAATACACTTTTGTAAGTTCTGGACTGCATTCCTTCTGCATGGCATTCATTCATCGGTGTCACGTTCAATGGGTGACAACTTGGTGTGATGGGGAGGGGGCTATGATTTATCCTGGGGGTGAGACTTTTAATTACAATTCAATTATTTGGTATTTCTGCTACAATATAACACTTTTAATAGTGCTCTAATGTTAGCTGAAATGCCAGCAATTTATTAATGTAGAGCTATACGGGAGAGGTGAATAGTCCTGCTGATACTCAGGAGACAACCCACAATGCAATAATACAATTTCTGTATTGGTTACATAGGACTCATGTTAAAAGTTATGTACTATATAGAAAAAAGGTTCTATGATTTTAATTCAGGTCACCTAATTCCTCCCAAAATGATAGGCAGGGGTTTTAATCTACAAAAAATGACCTATTACATACATAAACTGCAGATTGAAGATGTTTCACTTTTGCTGTTCTAAACCCATAAATACACCTTAAATCCTAAATGCTAAACACTAAAATAAAGACAAGACACGAGAGTTTGTTGGCAAATGAATAGGTCACAGTTTATTAAATATAAATGGTGGTGGAGAAGGCAAATTGCGGCACAACCAATAGCAATAACCAGTGTATGGCCCTCCGACACTAACCACTGGTTCCAGGCCAATCAATGATAGCACTGTATGTACTGGTCACCGTCTCACAAAGGCAATTGTGCCAACTGTGTTTGCTATGTGTAGAAAGGAAAGATAATTTGCTAACCATAAAATGTATACATGGTAAGATGGACAGGTGGGCAGGCAGGATTTCCAGCAGAGAACGAGGATCCAGCATGCCTTGGGAGAAGTTATATACTACAAGTTAACCCGTGCATGATACTCATGCATTCTAGTCAAATCAAGCTACTTAAGGTGTTAAAAAGGTTCTTGTCATGCATTTGGGCCATAGCCCAGGCCTCAACCACCAACCAACTAACACACGCCACTAGACATTTATATATTAGATCCTCAGGGACACTCCCATGGACATCCTATTGGCTGGGATCTGCAGTGGACTTAACCCTGATTGGGTAGACACCAGACCTTAACCCTATCACCTGCGTTTAAGGTCGTTTAGCTTATGGCTTCACTTATCATTAACATGAAAAAAGTCCACAAAATGGCATATATGATTTGAAGGATAATTTCCCACAAAACTAAAAAAATATCTAGCAGCTTTGTCATGGCCCCACCTAAATTAAGAACTCACAAGGAAGGAGCCTTAACCATGGCGCTAACACTTTCAAAATGTCCACCCCAAGTTGGAGAAAGGAAGCTCAGACCATTAGAGACCTCAGATCCACCTCATCGGGGACATTGACAAGTAACATTTTCCTATTTAACATATTACACCTAATGCCAGCCACTACTACATTTTTTAGCTTTGGATTACATTTTTCTTTTATACTCATTTCTGATTATTTGGCAAAAGAGTAGATTCTTTATTTCTAGCTCTCCACTATGAAACAAATAACTTTCGTTTAAACACATGTGATCAACAAAATTATAATTTTTATAGTTGCTTCTGTGACTATATACATTGTTAATGACTCCAGTAATTACAAGAGCTCTGCAAGAAAGTAATTGGTGTTTCAAAGTATGATAGATGACTTATGACTGTGAATATATTATTGCAAGTGATACTTTACAAGCTACTACTAGCTTCAGCTAACTAATTCAGAAATGTGTTGTGTGATTCACAGTTCACAGTTTATGAAAAGCGTTTCTAGTTCTTTGATTATTAGTCTTCACAAGCTAATATTCTCCCTGATGTTCAATGTTACATTACTTGTACTGTATAGTGAAATACAAATGCTGTAGGAACTAATATAATGAGTTGTTATTTATGTCTATGATAACATAACAATGATAGCTATTAATTATATATTAATTATTAATTATTGAAAATAATTATTAATTAGCATCTTTATGAATTATATCTATATTATTAGTTGCACGGGATTACCACTGTCCCTTCACTGTATTTGTTAAGGTCCAGGCCCTTACATATAGCCAGGACCTCTGCCAATCATCTTCCGCACTGTTCAGACTCTCTCTAGCAGAGGAGATCTGACACAGCAGTTCTAAAGTTTTAAATTTTAGCCTCCATGTTGGACCTCTCCATGGAAAGAGTGTTAAGGACAGAGTAACGTGAGATCCTCATCTGCTAGAGCTGCCTCACGAGATGTTCACCTTTAGCAGCCGTCTTTGTAACGTTCCACAGTACTTGGTTGCCCCCAGGACTTAGGATCGGGTAGGAGCAGTTGTTGATATAGCATGTGCCGGGTGGAGATGACAGAACACAGTAGGAGGTAATGAGCAACCAGGATATATTAGCATAACTCTGAGCCAGACAGGCAAGGGTTAATGTTGAGTAGTCTGGCACTTGTCTGATGGAGTGGACAGCACACGGCAGCAGGTAGTGAGCAACCAAACTGTAAATAACAGAACTCTGAGCCAGACAGACAAGGGTTAATGTGGAGTAGTCTGGCACTTGTCTGATGAAGTGGATAGCACACGGCAGCAGGTAGGGAGCAACAAGAATTTATTTGGCAGAAATCAGAGTGAGACAGGCAGAGTGCAGGAGTAGAGAAGACAGCAGAATCCTTTAAGCAAGCCAGGGGTCAGGTCAGGTAGAGATATGAGCAGTGCTCAAAGTGGGGTGGCATGTGTCAGTATGACATACTGACACTTCTCCGCCCCACTGCTTCAGCCTTGCTGGCAATAAGCAGGGTAGGAAAGGTGGGATAGCACCATGCTTGAGAGACACTCTGCCCGCCTACCCTGCTTGTGCTGCATCCGGGTGCTCTCTGTTGCATTCTGAATATGGGGATGTGATGACATCAAGCCCCACAGTCAGTGAGACTGGAGCAGGAAGCAGCCAGGAGCCAGAAGACCAGCCGGATGCACCACCGAAGAAAAGAACACAGAAGACAGAGAAGAAAAGGAGGAAAAGACAACAGGAGAAAGAAGGTCAGAGAGAGGTAAGTATAGAACGGAGATGGACAGACTGATTATGAGGGCACAGAGCAAGAGAGAGAGATATGGAAGGGGGAACAGAGAGAGAGATATGGAGGGGGGGCACAGAGAGAGAGAGAGAGAGAAATGGAGGGGGGACAGATAGAGAGAGTGAGAGTGAGACAGGGAGGGGGGTTGCAGAGAGAGAGAGATATGGAGGGGGACACAAAGAGAGAAAGAGATATGGAGGGGGGCACAGAGAGAGAGTTGGATGGGGCACAGAGAGAGAGAGAGAGATATGGAAGGGGGCACAGAGAGAGACAGAAAGATATGGAGGGGGGCACAGAGAGGGAAATATGGACTGGGGGCACAGAGAGAGCGATATGAGGGGGCACAGAGAGAGAGAGATAGTTATGGAGGGGGCACAGAAAGAGAGAGATTTATTGTGGGGGCACAGATAGAGAGAAGAGATGATCACTCTTCACAGATAGAGATGATCACTACGGGCCTTATGCGGTAGCCCCACAGCAGGTCCTTCTCACCAGTAGTCCGTCCGGAGCAGAGGCCCACCCGTTGGAGAGTTGTGTGAAAGATCTAAAGGAAGCTCTCTTAGCCATGAAGGAGGAAGTCGCCCAATTGCAGCAGGAAGTCCGTCGGCTGCGGGATCGCCGAGGTGAAGGGGGACCTATAGAAGAACGAAGAAGCGCCCCCAGGTCACAGCAAGGCCCAAGACCGGCCGTTCGCTGCTGGAGATGCCAACACGTGGGACATTATGCCCGTAATTGTCCCGAACCTCCAAACCCGGCACCGTTAAACTAGAGTCCCTCGCGGTGAAGGGGCCACCCGCGGGGGAGATGAGGGGAAACCCCAACTTCACCAACTCGGCTGATTTGGTGGGGGAGTGCCCTACAGTAGTAGCCACGTTAGGGGGTAAACCACAGCAGTGCCTGCTAGACACGGGGTCTCAGGTGACCACTATGTCAGAGCGGTGTTTCCTGGAAAACTACGCTCACCTGCAGAAGAGCCGGGCCCAAACGTGGATTAAGCTGACCGCTGCCAACAATTTGCCCATCCCTGTCGTGGGAGTAGTCTGGTTGGAAATTGAAGTCTGCGGACAGACCTTGGGAAAGAAGGACATTCTGGTGGTTGGTGGAGAGGAGCTTCGTCATGGCCCGGTCATCCTGGGGATGAACGCCCTACAGAATTTGGATCAGGCCTTATTCCACGCCAAAGGGCCTCGATACTGGAGAGAGTTGGACGTACCCCGGCCCGTGCAGCGGGTTTTCCAGAGGATGGTACGCCGGTGTGATGAAGAACCGACTGAGTCGGGACTGGAGCTCCTTGGCTACCTACGGACCAACTATCGACAGATGGTGGAAGTACCCCCTGGTCAGGAGGTGCTGCAATATATGGAGGTGAGGACAAACCGGAGATTGGAGGGAAGAGTGGTGCTGGTGGAACCGGTCAGTTCGGAACGAATGGCGGAAGGACCGCTCGTTGCCCGTGCGTTGGCCAGGGTACATCGAGGAAGGGTACCTGTGCGGTTATGTAATGTGCAGGACCATACCCAGACGATGGGTCCTGGTACGACTGTCGCTCGAGTTATCGCCGTGGAAGCAGAACAGATTGGAGATGACCGGCAGATACTTCTCAAACCCGCGTCAGAACAACAAGGGGGCTTGGCGGTCCAGGTGGAATGTGACGATAGCCTGTCCCGCGAATGGAACGGCAACACCATTTTGGAATAAATGGATGTTTCCTTGGAAGGGATCAAGCCCCGGGATGTTACCCGGCTACAACAGATATTGTGGGCCAGACAGAAAGTTTTCTCCCGAAGTGAGGAGGATTTTGGGTACACGGAGGAACTGGAACATAATATCCGTACCGGAGACAGTCTGCCCATTAGGGAGAGATATCGGCCGATCCCGCCCAAGTTGTACCAAGAGGTCAAGCTGATGATTAGGCAGATGTTGGATAGCCACGTGATTACCGAAAGTAAGAGCCCGTGGGCAGCTCCTATCGTCTTAGTACGGAAGAAAGATGGCGCCATCAGGTTCTGTGTGGACTATCGGCGGTTGAATAGCTGTACTGTCCGCGACGCGTATCCATTGCTCAGGATTGAGGAATCGCTAGCTGCGCTAGGGAAGGCGAGATATTTCTCCACTCTGGATTTTGCCAGCGGATACTGGCAAGTACCAGTGGCTGCAGAGGACCGGCCGAAGACGGCCTTCATCACTCCAATGGGTCTGTTTGAGTTCTGTAGGATGCCTTTTGGTCTCACTAATGCTCCCGCCACCTTCCAATGGTTAATGGAGAGATGTCTGGGAAACCTGAATTTTGACGCTCTTCTGATCTACTTGGATGATATCATCATCTTCGCTCCCACGGTCAAGGAACATCTGGATCGACTTGACGTCGTCCTACAGCGCTTGGAGAAATTCGGCCTGAAGTTGAAGCAGCGAAAGTGTCATCTTCTGAAATCTCGGTTGGAATACCTGGGACATATTGTGTCCCGGGATGGAGTGAGCCCCACTCCGGATAAGGTTTCTGCGGTGTTGGACTGGAAGATCCCTCGGACGGTGACGGAATTGAGAGCATTTCTGGGGTTAGTGGGCTACTATTGGAGATTCATCAAAGACTTCGCGAAGGTGGCTGACCCACTGAACGAATTGTTGAGGGGAGTTGCCACTACGGCTAAGAATCAAGCCATAGCCTGGGGAGACGCTCAGGAAAAGGCGTTTGCGAAGCTCAAAGAAGACCTGACGACGGCTCCGGTGTTGGCGTACGCTGACTTCAAAAAGCCCTTCGTTCTGTATACCGATGGAAGTCTCAAGGGCCTGGGGGCCGTGCTAGCACAAGTCCAAGGCGGCATAGAAGGGTCATTGCCTACGGAAGCCGGAGTCTGCGGGATTCAGAAAGAAACCCCGATAATTAGTTACTTTAAGCTGGAGTTGCTAGCAGTGGTTTGGGCAGTAATCGAGAAGTTCACGGAATACTTGACCGGCGCTAAGTTTGACATAGTGACCGACCACAATCTTTTGGCTTACTTGGGCACGGCCAAGTTAGGGGCGCTGGAACAGCGCTGGGTGGCTCGGTTGGCCAAGTTCGGATATAAGATCCGGTATCGACCCGGAAAGGCTAATGGAAATGCGGATGCGTTGTCCCGTTATCCCCTGCAAGGGCCGGAGGGGCCTAGTGATGAGGACAGAGAAGGGGAAGAGATCCCGGATCTGACCCAGTTGACATCTCCTGTCTGTGCTCTGAGTGTGCCCAAGACGACCGTAGATTGGGCTGAACGGCAGGCTCAGGATGCTCCATTGCGGTGTTTCCGCCGATGGAAGCAACAGGGACATTGGCCCTCTAGTGAAGAACGGCGTCGACTGTCTATAGCCGGACGAAGGCTATTGCACAGATGGGATCAACTGACAGTGAGGGAAGGGGTGCTAGTTCGGCGAGCCTACCTGGAGCAAGAGCTCCGTCCTGTATGGCAGGTGGTGGTGCCTGAGTCCATGGCGCGGGACTTGGTACTGGAAGCTCATGAATAAGGCGCTCATCTCGGGGCGGCCAAGACCCATCAATGGCTACGCAGGCAGTACTGCGTACCTGGCGCCAAGGCGTTGGCGGAAGAGGTTTGCCGAGCCTGTCCACGATGTGGGGTAAGTAAGGCTGGGGAGCAGCATGCGCCCGTACAAACCATCCAGACGGGGCGACCCTTGGAGCTGCTTATGATTGATTACGTCCTGGTTGGGGAGTCAAGTAGTGGTCATAGCTACGCGTTGGTCATGACAGACCACTTTACTAAGTTCACCGTCGTCGTGCCCACACGAAACCAGACTGCGGAGGCGGCTACGCGCGCCATTGTGGAGCACTTCATTCGGAGATATGGGTGCCCGGAGCGGATTCACTCGGATCAGGGAGCCTGTTTTCAGGGACGCCTCATGGAAGGTCTGTGTGACACTTATGGGGTACAGAAGTCCCGGACCACTCCTTATCACCCTCAAGGTAATGGCGCCTGTGAAAGGTTCAATCGGACTGTCACGGGCACTAGGAGTCTTTACCCAGTATCACCCGCTGATGGTCTTATCAGAGCAGTTGAGTTGGTATATGATACTCTGATTGCAGGGTGATAATGGACCTGGAAACAGCAGATGGTTAGAGAATGCTCAGAAAGTCTATGACTAGCAGCACTGGTAAACAATAGGTAACTGAACACGAGGATCTGGATGGACAAGGACACGTGAGGGTAGTCAGTGGTCTGCGCACGGCAAGTTGTACCACTGCTATAGTGAGAAGAATGTCCAGGAGTAATAAGGAGGTGGAAGTCAGCGGTCTGCGTATAGCAAGTTGTACCCAGGGCCGGTGCAAGGTTGCCCGGCGCCCTAGGCAAAATTTAAGCTCGTCGCCCCCCCCCCCCCCCCCAAATAAAAAAATATTTTTTTATTTCACAGCCCCTAACACACTTGAAATTTTTAAAATAAAAATAACTCTTACCTCCTCTTGGCTGGCTAGGATGCAGTTCAGATGTCTGATGCAGCACTGATGTCTGGCGCAGAATACTGTCCAGGCTTCACTCCTGCCCAGGAGCAAACACAGGATATCTAGAGTGGAGGCTCTAAATGTTAGATTTCAGAACCAAACAAACAAAAAAAAGAAAACTTTACATCACTCACCTGTTACAGACTGACATGTACCTTGCTGCCCACCAACTTCTCTCACACATGCCCATCTGCCCACTAGCTATTCTCACATATGTCACCTATGCCCTTGCATAGCTGCAATTTGTCACGGCACTATTTTAGTACATAGACTCCATAGTCTCTAACTTAAGGACATTTATAAGTGTAATCCCACATTTTCTGTAGCATCCATTCTCCCCCCACACACATTTTCTGTAGCATCCATTCTCCCGCCATTATCTGTAGCATCCATTCTCTCCCCCACACATTTTCTGTAGCATCCATTCTCACCCCCCACATATTCTGTAGCATCCATTCTCACACACACACACACACACATTTTCTGTAGCATCCATTCTCCCCCCACCTTCTGTAGCATCCATTCTCCCCCCACACACACATTTTCTGTAGCATCCATTCTCCCGCCATTATCTGTAGCATCCATTCTTCCCCCACACACACATTTTCTGTAGCATCCATTCTCCCCCCATTTTCTGTAGCATCCATTCTCCCCCCACACACACATTTACTGTAGCATCCATTCTCCCCAACACACATTTTATGTAGTATCCATTATCCTCCCACCACACACATTTTATGTAGCATCCATTCTCCACCACACACATTTTCTGTAGCATCCATTCTCCCCCCCACATATTCTGTAGCTTCCATTATCCCCCCACACACACATTTTATGTAGCATCCATTCTCCACCACACACATTTTCTGTAGCATCCATTCTCCCCCCACCACACACATTTTATGTAGCATTCATTCTCCCTCTTCCCCTTTTTACTGTAGCATCCACTCCACCATCCCCCTCGGTTCTCTGCAGCATACTTCTGTCACCCTCCCCTCCGTTTCTCTGCAGCATACTTCTGTCACCCTCCCCTCCGTTTCTCTGTTCCATACTTTCACTACCTCTCCCCCTTTTCTGTACTCACCTTCACTTTTCTTCCATTCTCTTCTCCGCCTCTTGTTTCTTGCTTCTTTCCTCTCTCTTTACTTCTGTCAGACTCCTGTCGGCTCTCTACACTGGCAGCGTCGTGACGTCACGATGCTGCCAGGCGCCGGGCACATTTGAAAATGCGGTGCTGCTACAGTGCAGCACCGCTTAGGTCTACAGGACCCCTATATTGCGGGCGGACGATCCGCCCGGCGGCGATCGCGCCGCCCGCTTAAAATTAACTAATTAATAATTGTTTTTTTAATAATCAGTCTCCTCGGCCACAGTGCCGCCCCCAAGAGGCCGGCGCCCTAGGCAGCTGCCTAAGGCTGCCTAATGGGAGCGCCGGCCCTGGTTGTACCGCTGTCTGTAGTGAAGGAATGGAATCCAGGTGAAGGTAACGGGGAAGTCAGTGGTTTGCGTGTAGCAAGTTGTACCACTGCTTATGTGAGAGGATATATGCAACTGGTGACACAGGGAAACAGGAATCAGTGGTTTGCCTCTAGCAAGTTGTACCACTGAATATATATGTGAGGAAGGACACGAGGAGATAAATGCAATGCAGAGTCTACACGGGTACACTGAACTTGATCCCACGTTGAACTGCACACAATAATAATAATGAATGAACAGCACTGCACAGATAAACAAAGTCACTAGAATAGTCCAGCAAAAGGAAACACAGTCAATAATAGCAATAGTCTCAGAGGATGGAAACTCCGGAGAAGAACAACTCAGTCCAGATGGATATGCAATACACCAGCACAGTCAATGAGAAGTATGCATACCGTGGTTCAGATGAGCAGGCTGTTAGAGATAGCTGCAGGGATACCTGAGCGGCAGGGAACAGACGAGATGAGAAGTCCTTGCGGAATGGAAGCGGCAGGTAGGTGCAGCGCACTGTAGGTAGGCCAGCAAGGATGACAAATACTCAGGAAGCAGTAGTATATTGAATTGAACAGCAGGAGACCACGGGAGAGTTGAAGCGATGTAGCATAGCTGGAAGCCGAGGAGCGTAGACTCGATGCTAACAGGCAAGTTGACACAAATGGACACACTGTAGAAGCAGTAGGCAGCGGGTCAGCTGACGGCAGGTAGAATGCAGACTGGAGCGCTGAGACGAGCAGGACTCTGTAGACACGCTGAAGTAGCTAACAGGAATCAGCTGGAACAGTAGCGATGTAACACAGGAGAGTTTGAAGTAATCTGTAACTGTAGATATACGGAGACAGCGGATAGGAATCAGCTGCTGGAGTCACGATGAAACACAGGAGAGTTTGCAGTAATCTGTAACTGTAGATACACGGAGGCAGCGGATAGGAATCAGCTGCTGGAGTCACTAGGAACACGAGGAATAGAAGTGGTCTGGAAACCACAAACGGCAAACAGGAATCAGCATCAGCTGAACACACGAGCAGGCACTGGAACACCTTCAGAGACTCATGAGGAATGAGACTCCAAGATCAGGCAACGTGGTATTGACCACAGGTGCTTAATATAGGGAGTGTTGCCTGATCAGCCAATTAAGTTAAAGGAACAGAACTGAAGGTTAAAAGGGACTGCACATGCGCAGTACCTCATTATAATGGACGGACACGGTTCCTAACTACCTTAGAAGTAGCACTCACAGTCCGGTGAGTGACACGGACCTTGCTGCAAATGCTCAGGGCTCTGGAGGCTGGGCAAAAGAACCGCTGGCCGGAGTTCGTGCAGGACTTGGTGTGGGTATACAATAACCGGGTACATAGTACCACCGGTTATACCCCATACTTTCTTCTGTTTGGGCGGCCTGGAAGGGAGTGGCGTGATTTGGAGTTGTCCGTCCCCGAAGAAGCGGACAGTTGGACTCCCAGCGGCTGGGTGACCGAGCAGAGGAGGAAGCTGAAGATTGCCGGGGACGTGATTAGGGGGCAGCTACGGTCCAAAGTCCATCACGGACCAACCAACAGCACGGCTTCTCCCTTCGTAGTGGGTCAGCGAGTACTGGTAAGAATTAAGAGGCCAGGAAATAAACTCAGCGATCGGTGGGAAGTGTTGCCACATGTAGTGCAACGGCGCATGGCTCCTGACCTTCCCTTGTATGAGGTGGTTCCTCCGGAAGGGACTGGAAGACCGTGGGTGCTGCATCGGAATATGTTACGTCCCTGTGGTTTTCTGGATTTGCCTTCCGACGTCCCGGAGAGAAGTGAGCCAGATCTCATACCCGCCCCGACGGGGGTGGATTGGTGGGCACCAACGACCACAGAGGACGTTGATACTCCGGATTCTACTCCAGTGAACATGGACCTTCCGACACCGCCGCTTCAACCTAGAAGATCGCAGCGACCGAACTTGGGCCAGCCTGGAGAACGTTATACTGACCCAAATTTCGTGTGGACCAGGGTTTTGTCGGCAGGGACTGCCGAAATTAAAATGGGGGGAAGTGTGGAGGGCTTACCTGTCCGGGGCCGTCGTCGTTCCTCGGGCGGCGGTTCCCTCGGTTCAGCCGGGACGGTGAGCCAATCAGGGCTGACCTCCCGGCCATTTCAAAAAGAAGAATGGCGGCGGGCCAATCCGGACCCGCCATGTTGTCACGTGGCGTCGCGTCGACGCTACGTGACGACGTTAGCGCGGCGCCGACTATTTAAGTCGGCGCGCGCGCCGCCATGGGCAGTTCGTCGGCGGAGAGAGAAGGAAGAGGACGTGTCGCGGAGAGCTGCGGGATCAAGAACAGAAGAGAAGACAGCGGAGACCAGCAGTGGCGGCAGAGAGCCCTTGTTAGGGCTAAGAGCGCCTCTGCTGCCTGAAGACCGGCGTGATCAAGACAAGAAGCCGGCGGCAGAGCGTGGAAGCAGCGGCAGACGGGGAAGGAGTCCAGGAGAAGCTCCCCGAAGACAGCACCAGGTAAGGCCCTTGCCAGGCAACTCCTCTCCCGGGCCCACGCCCGCAGCACATTCAATAAAGTCGGGCACTAGGCCTGTGGGCACAGTCGGGCACAAGGCCCGTTGGCACAGTAAATTAGGGGCACAGTAAATTAGGGGCACAAGGCCCAGGGACCTGGGCACTAGGCCCCTACTAATTAGTGGGCCAGTAGTCCATAATATTGGTGAACAAGGGGACAAGCCCCTGT
This sequence comes from Mixophyes fleayi, assembly GCF_038048845.1. Lineage (NCBI taxonomy): Eukaryota > Metazoa > Chordata > Amphibia > Anura > Limnodynastidae > Mixophyes > Mixophyes fleayi. The sequence continues at coordinate 244,540,380 of NC_134402.1, read as the reverse complement.
TAGTTAGACAGGGGGCGTGAGAGTCCCAGGTACAAGGGCACAAGGCCCTTAGGTAGTTAGTGGCCTAGAGGCCATAGGAAGGCTACAGGGCCTGGTTAGGGGCTTGTAGCCCATAGGCTATAAAGGGCACAAGGCCCTAGTAGATAGCTAGGGAGGCCACAGGCCTCGGTAGGCAGGGGCTAGGACCCCTAGGTAGCAGGGCACAAGGCCCTAGTTAGTGGGCTCAGAGCCCTGAGGTAGAGAGGGGGCTGAGGCCCATTAATCAGAGCACAATGCTCTGTTTGTAGCTGGGCAGAGGCCCATGGTGTGAAGGGCAGAAGGCCCTGGTGGTGATGAGGTAGAGGCGTGGGAGCCTCGTGAGTGTAGGTGCGGTCCTGTGTGAGGTGAGCACACGTGGTTAGGAGGTACAATAGAGCGGAGGCTCCTGTGGTGCTGTAGCAACCGGCTGGTTGGCTAACAGCGGTGTGCTCTGGTAAGTAGCTTACAAAGTACTGTATATTGTATTCTGTCTGTGCGGCGGGTATTGTTGAATTACAGTATTTTGGGTGTGCTACGTAGTTGTGTCCAGGGGCAAGACGTCAGGCCCCCATTAAAGGTAGGCTCTTGTTCCTGTGGTTTCCTGTGCTAACCCGTGCTGTGGGGACAAGTGTAGTTACCAGCATACACATAGTCAGGGGAGAACACACATAGTTTTCCTGTCCCTTAGGTCCCCGGGGTCACACTGGTACCCAGAGGGGGTGGCTGAGTGAGTTGGTGGCAGTGCAGCACACCTTGAGGCAGTTCCAGGGGCGGTCGTGGTTCTGATTGAGGGTCCTTAAGGCCGGTTCCGTGCAGGTGGACCTGTGGTTCCGGACGTAGGGACACGTGTGAGATACCCGAGTACAGGCAGTCGGGCGGTTCAGTTCGATCGGCTGTTCCGTGCGGCAGTCGGCCCGCGGGTTAGTGTGCTGTTCCACTGAGCCTCAGCCGGTCTTAAAGAACCGGTCCTTGGGGTCTGTGGGTGACCCCATAGCAAGAAGGCAGCTTCTTGGTACGACCTGAGTGAGGGGGTTAGGAACCGCCCTCCGGTTTAGTCCGTGAACACCGGCTGGTGTTTCCCGTAGTGTGTAAGTGAGCAGTTCCGTTAGTGCACCACACCTAGTTAGTCATAGTGGTTTGACTTAGTTGCTTTGCCGACCATTAGAACGTTGTTAGGGTCGGGTCGCTGTTGTAGTCAGTCCAGTTTTGTGGGTGCCATCTTAGTCTCACTGAGAGCGTAGAGGGAGGCTGTGTGTTCTTGTCATCCGCAGGAGTCGGGAAGGCGCAGAGGGACCGGATCGGAAGCGGGAGTGTCCCGGTGAGTATCACGCTCGATTCCCCCTTTCGGTTAGGCCCTCACCGGCAGGTGTGTGAGGTACTTGAGGCGGGATTAGTCCTCGGACTAGTCTTGGTCTTAAGTGCCTGTAGTCCCCCGCGTCTTGGCAAGAACAAAGTGAGGAGGCGGCAAGTGAGCTTGGACTGACCGTGTCCTTGTTCTTTGCCATAGTCTCGGACAGCCCTTACTTGGTAGGCTCGGTTTAACTGTGTTTTCCCTCTTAGGTGTTACCTGCGGGCGTCCGGAGAAACCCCAATCAGGGACCGAGGTAGGATCCAGTCATCCACGCGGATCGTGGTAAATTCAGAGGTATTAGGAGTTAGTCGCCCTGTGAGGCACATCTCCGTTTAGGGACCTTACAATTGCACACCTGAGGCTGCCAGACTGAGAGCTTAATTAAATTTGTAATTATTTGCCTAGCAGCCAGCTGAATCAGTGAACTGCAAGAATGATCCTACACATAGTAGTAGCAGTAATTGCACAGATGATAAACAAACAGGAACCCTCTTATTTCTTAACAAAGAGCTAGGCAGACCACAAAGTGATCAGCAACGGTCCATGATATATTTAAGTGCCTGTACTCTTTCCTAATTGAAGTTGAAAGATTATTAATTATTAAGCTATCAAAAAGAACTTTTTATTCAATTGGATAAAAAAATCATTAATATTTTGCTGCTCTAGAACAATAGGATATGACTAGTCTTCTAAAAATTGTTAGTAATAACATACCTATTTTGTCTCATGACTCTGTAACAGGCAGTGACAGATCTCTAGCAGGGGCAGGTTGCTTGTGGAAGTACACTATTTACTAATTCCGGTTGGCTGAGTGGCTGACAGAGAATCCTGTCCAGCCACTCTGACTGTGTTTCCAACACAATCAGCGCAGCCGAACAGCTTTGTCTGCCTGCCTGTCTCTGCCGAAAGGAATATGTGCACAATGTACTGCCGTAGGCAATCCACTACCGATGTTAGTGAAAAAGGGGACGAGCACTAAATTGCCCCACGTTAATTAAAATCTAGGCCCACCCCTGGTACCAGTGGAGTTTACGACTACTTTGGCCCCTCCTCCACTTTATTTTACAAATGCCTTACTCATTTTCCACCAAAGCTCTGTCTAGAGAACATAATTGAAGACAGAAGATAGCATGGCAGCCTATTCTGCTAAAACACATACAGTGTGACTGCTGAATTTTGACAGTGGCCCCCAGACTGCTGCTCCCAATATCACTTATTGCAGGCAGAGAATAAGAGTTAGAGAGAGCAACACGCTTCCGGGTCATGTGACCTCCTTTGCACACTACAGAGTTAGTGCAGTGTATTCAGCATTATGTGCTCTTCCTCCTTCCTCTGTGGGCTGCTAATGCTGTCAAAGGTAGTTTATAGATTGTAGTTCATTTTTCTTTTACACTTGTATTTGGTCACTATCCCATCTTTAATTCATTCCAATAACAAACATAACCTTCAACAGTTCTTTGTGTATGGGGAAAGTACATGTATAATAGAGATGCTCACTAACCCCCATGTTTTGGTTTTGGTTTTGGTTTTAGTTCTGGATTACCTTCGGGTTTTGGTTTTGGTTTTGCCAAAACCACCATTACATGGTTTGGTTTTGGTTTTGTTTAGCCATTTTTATTACAAAATTCCATTTTTTGGGCTAAAATCACATAATTTTGGTATTAATTTGTACCTACATTATTAACCTCATTAATACTACATTCCAGTGATTTCCATTACATTTTTACCATCTCACAGGTCACAATATTCTTTTCATACACTTTCAGCCAAATACTGCAGCGATTTGGCTGGATGGTAAGCGATAGAGCAATGACTCAAACACACGGCAGTTCCTAGCACATCTAGGAAACATTGCAACGAGCGCACCACCTGTTTCTTGGATAAGTGAGGTAATTCTGCAGCTAATACATGGCAAAGAGCGCTGATCCCCTGGGATGCGTGCTATTATCAGACACACACCAATCCAGGGTGCCAGACGATGCAATAAAAAGAGCTATTGAAATTCACAGTAAAAAGCCAGTTCGTCAGTGAGCTTAGAATCAGTCCAAATGAACTGCTTTAAGGACGCTTTTAATCAAATGACCAAAGCACCTTTTCTCTTTGGGTGTATATTACACCCTAAACATATTAGTGCAAATTCCGAAAAAAAAACCCTGCAAAGACTTGTAGATAAATAAAAATGTCCAAAGCAGCTCTTCGATAAGTGTGTATATTACACCCTACACTTATTAGTGCAAATTATGAAAAAAAGCCTGCAAAGACGTGTAGATAAATAAAAATGACCAAAGCACCTTTTCTCTTTGGGTGTATGCTACACCCTACACTTATTAGTGCAAATTATGAAAAAAAGCCTGCAAAGACTTGTAGATAAATAAAAATGACCAACGCAGCTCTTCTATAAGGGTGTATATTACACCCTACATTTATTAGTGCAAATTACGAAAAAAAAGCCTGCAAAGACTTTTAGATAAATAAAAATGACCAAAGCACCTTTACTATTTGGGTGTATATTACACCCTACACTTATTAGTGCAAATTACGAAAAAAAGCCTGCAAAGACTTGTAGATAAATAAAAATGTCCAAAGCAGCTCTTCTATAAGGGTGTATATTACACCCTACATTTATTAGTGCAAATTCAGAAAAATACAGTTTAATCCCTGGTAGGCCCTCCCTAAACAAGCTATCAATGGCCTAAAGGCATGTTAGACCAACTGTGCTGCGAAGTGAATTCTACACTGTCAAGATGATGTTGTCATCACCTTCAGCATCATCCTCACCCTCATCAGTGTGTACATCATCATAACAGACTATTAATTCATCTCCACTGGAATCCGCCATTAGAGAAGTGTCAGTACTTGGATGTATTTGCCGTTTACCAGCCTAGTGGAAGATGTAGTTTATTTTGATGAACATCATCTTTTCCACATTTTTAGGAAGTAACCTCTACATCGATCACTGACAAGGTTCCCGGCTATGCTGAATACTCTTTCTGAGTACACACTGGAGGGTGGGCAGCTTAGGTATTGCAAAGCAAGTTTGTACATGGGTTTCCAAATGGCTTGTTTTTCCCCCCAGTATGGAAAGGGACTGTCTGACATTTCCATATCAATTAACTCTTGAAAATAATCCTCCACCATCCTTTGCATGTTAATAGTAGGATTGGATGAAGTTATGGCCAAGGTCACACTTTTTTTGGTAAAATCTTTCAGATGTGTCACGAGCCGCGGCGACCGCGGGCACCGCCGCGACTCAGTTCCTGTGTGTTCAGATGTCCCGGCCGTCGCCATGGCGACCGGGACGTCACTTCTGGAAATCCGGCCCGACCGTTGCCAGGGCAACGACCGGACGCCGGGAGGTTTGCCTAGGCGCTCTGGGTGCACTAGATAGTAGGGCACATGCGCAGTCTGGCGCAATCAGGCAGGGGCTGTGACTAGTATCAGAGCTAAGCTCTGATTGGTTGATACTGGTATTTAAGGCAGTGAGGTCTGCAGCCTCACTGCCGGTTATAGCGTTCTGTCCTCAGTTCTGCTGCCTGCTTGTTCTATCTGTTGGATATTTCTACCTTGGATTGACTACCCGTGTTTTGACCTTTGCTTGTTCCTGGACCTTTGAACCCTTGCTTCTGACCCTGACCTTTTGCCTGGACTCCGGATTTTGCTTCTTTGCCTGTGTGTCTGACCCTTCGCTTGTCCCTGGATCTTGTACCTGTGCTAGTGACCTTTGACCTTGGATTCCTTCTTCACTACAGCCCGCCAATCTATTCCACTCCTGGGTGCTCCTTTAAGTCAGTATACGTTACTCGACCCTCGGTCGGCCCGCAGCCAAGTCTGTCCCCACCACTAGGGGCTCCAGCGAACACCGGGCCTTCAGAGTAGTTCCGAGTTTCACTGTACTGGCTTGGGAGTTCCTAACATTATAACCGGCCAAGGAAGATTGGTATTATTCGGCCATGGACGACGACGAGTCAAACCTATCCCCGGCCCAGATTCTGGCAAATCAGACACAGGCGATTTCCCAAGTGGTGCAGAATTTATCCCAGTGCCTGTCAGTCCAAGAAGGGGCTTCCAGAGACTTGCCGCTCCAGCAAGTCCCCCGCGGGTGACACACCGGAGCCTAAAATGAACTTGCCGGACCGATTCTCTGGAAGCAGGTTGTCACTCACCGGACCGTGAGTGCCTCTTCACTAGTGCGTGGCTCTCCAGTATCCTTGCCAGCACCTATCCTGAACCGTGGCCGCCCGCCATCCTGATGGTCTGCGCATGCGCAGTTCCTAAGAACTCTTCTGACCTTTGCTTTTAGTTAATTGGTTGATCAGGCAACGCTCCCTATTTAAAGCACCTGTGTTCATTACCTCGTTGCCTGATCTTGGAGTCTCATTCCCTGTGAGTCTCTGAAGGTGTTCCTGTGTACTTCTCCGTGTCTTCAGCTTCCTGCTGATTCCTGCTCAACTCATTGCCGGTTTCCAGACCGCTTCAAGTGTCCTGTGTTCTACTATGTCTTCAGTTCCCTGCTGATTCCCGCCGGTTTCCAGACCGCTACAAGTCTCCCGTGTTCTACTATGTCTTCAGTTCTCTGCTGATTCCTGCTCTAATCATCTGGGGCTTCCAGTCCGCTATTACCTCCAGTGTTCTACTCGTGTTCGCTATATCCAGTGATTCCTGCATTGCTCATCGTTGTTCTACCCGTGTCAAGTTCTCTGCCTGTGTGCTGACCCGGACCCTGATTACCGCTACCACTCACCTGTGGTTTCTTTACTCGTGCTGGCGTGCAGCCACTCAGCTGTTCCTGTATCCTCTCGTGGACAGCCTGCTCAACTGAACCGCGGTATGCTTACTTTCTATTGACTGTATTCGTTTACTGCATATCCGCTTGGACTGTTCTCCACTTACCCACGGAATCCTCTATCTCCCTGAGACTGTGTTATTACTCCGCATATCTGCTGGGAAGTTTACCTCTTTGTTCAGTCGTGAGATACATATGCTAATTGACCTTCTGCTATTAGCCTGGATTCCAGTAGTGAATTCGTCTCTGTCAAGCAGCGCCTGCCACACCAACATAGACTTGTACATATTGTTTGGGATCAAGTTCCTTGTGCTCTCAGTGTCTACATTCTATGTTTCCACTCATCAACACTTGTACACCTCCTCACCTATTAAGCAGTGGTACAACTTGCTATACGCAGACCACTGACTTCCCCGCTACCTACCTGCACCTGGACAAGTCTTCTCACCATAAGCAGTGGTACAACTTGCTATCCGCAGACCACTGACTTCCCCGCTACCTACCTGCACCTGGACAAGTCTTCTCACCATAAGCAGTGGTACAACTTGCTATACGCAGACCACTAACTTCCCCGCTACCTACCTGCACCTGGACAAGTCTCTTCACCATAAGCAGTGGTACAACTTGCTGTACGCAGACCACTGACTTCCCTGTTACCTTCCTGCACTTCTTCACGTCCATCAAGATCCTCGTGTTCATATCTACCTAATCATTAACCAGATTGCTGCTAGTCATTGACTTTTCTATTTGCATCCTCTCACCATCTGCTGAGTCATATGTTCCGCTAGTCACCCTGCTACCAGAGGACCACTGTGTAACACACACTACTTTGGTAAGATCATCATCTGGTGATATCCTGGGCAAAGACTCCTAGTGCCCGTGACACAGGTCAGCCTTCCGTAATTTCAAAGAGAGAGCTGCAAGTTGTACTTCCGTCTGAAACCACGCTCCTCTGGTTCTGAGCAACAACGGGTAGGGATCATCATCTCTTTACTCCAGGGCGACCCTCAGTCTTGGGCCTTCTCTTTGCCTTCAACAAGCCCAGCCTTGCGGTCCGTGGATGCTTTTTTCCAGGCCCTGGGGTTATTGTACGATGACTCAGACAGGGTAGCCTCAGCTGAGTCTCATCTCCGAGGGTTGAGGCAAGGACGTCGCTCCGCGGAGGAATATTGTGCGGAGTTCCGGCGATGGTCCACCGATAGTGCCTGGAACGATCCTGCACTGCAAAGTCAATTTCGCTTAGGACTTACCGAGCAGATTAAGGATTCCTTAGTCCAGTATCCGGTATCCGATTCACTGGAGGAGTTGATGCAACTCGTCATAAAAATTGATCGTCTGATCAGAGAAAGGAAGACTGAACGGGAGTCCTCTGTTCCTATGGATTTATTCTCTTGCTCCGGTACCACTTTGCCCGATTCCTCTGAACCCATGCAGTTGGGCGCTTACCGCTTGCCTCCGGAGGAACGCTCCAGAAGACGCTCACTAGGTCTGTGTATGTATTGTGGTCAACCAGGCCACTTAGTCCGTTAATGTCCCAACAAACCAGGAAACTCCAAAACCTAAGTGCAGGTGAAGAGGTGCGCTTGGGTCTTCAGATTACCTCTTCAGAAAATTCTTTATTAGTCCCTGGACGTCTAACTTTCCATGGGAAATCCATGGACCTGAAAGCCTTTCTTGATAGTGGTGCGGGCGGTAATTTCCTGGATATACATTTGGCTCGGACTCTTGATATTCCGCATATCAAGTTAGGATCAAGCATTACCACATGTGGTTTGGATGGTAACCCCTTGCCTGGGGGAAGGATTCTCGCTAGGACTCCAATGGTTCGGTTGTCTGTAGGGGCCCTCCATACGGAAGAACTCTCCTTCTATCTTATTACTTGTTCCTCTGCTCCTTTGATATTGGGGTATCCCTGGCTTCGCAGTCATAATCCCCTTATTGACTGGAAAAGTGGAGAGATTATTCGTTGGAGTTCCGAGTGTTCCACGTCTTGCTTGACCCTGCCGCTTAGAATCCTACAGCCTAGTCCAGACTTTTTGCCGGTACCCTACCAGGACTTCACTGATGTGTTCTGCAAAAAGAAAGCTGATTCCCTTCCACCACATCGAGAATATGACTGCGCAATTGATTTAGTCCCGGGTTCCAAGTTGCCCAAAGGGCGGTTATACTCCTTGTCCATTCCGGAGACTCAGGCCATGGAGCTATACGTAGAGGAAAACCTGAAAAAGGGATTCATACGTCCTTCTAAATCTCCCGTAGGCGCAGGTTGCTTTTTCGTGTCAAGAAAAGATGGCAGTCTTAGACCTTGCATTGATTTCCGTGGACTGAATAACATCACTATTAAGAATATGTACCCGTTACCGTTGATTTCGGTGTTGTTTGATTATTTAAAATCTGTCACTATATTTTCGAAGATTGACCTCAGAGGGGCTTACAATCTTATTCGCATCAAGAAAGGGGATGAGTGGAAGACCGCTTTCAATACCCAGTCGGTACATTATGAATATCTTGTGATGCCATTTGGGTTTTGCAACGCTCCGGCGGTTTTCCAGGACCTGATCAACGATGTTTTACGAAAATTCCTGGGTAAAACAGTAGTTGTATATCTGGATGATATTTTAATCTACTCTGAGTCTTTACTTCAGCACCGTCAGCATGTTCGCCAAGTTCTATTGAAATTACGGGAACATCACCTTTATGCAAAAAGGGAGAAATGTGAATTCGAGGTGGCCACAGTGTCATTCCTGGGATATATCATCTCCTCATCAGGATTCGCAATGGACCCTGCCAAAGTTTGGGCAATCCAGGATTGGGTCCTCCCTACTAATCTGAAGGTGATCCAGAGATTCTTCGGATTCGCAAATTATTACCGTAGGTTTATTGATTCTTTTTCCTCGTTAGTGGCTCCTATCACTGCCCTCACTCGAAAGGGAGCTAACCCAGCAAAGTGGCCTTCGGAGGCATTGGCGAGTTTCTCGGCACTCAAAGCTGCTTTCATTTCTGCTCCAGTGCTGAGACATCCTGACCCGGAACTTCCATTTATTGTAGAGGTGGACGCTTCAGATATCGGTGCTGGCGCCATCCTTTCACAAAAAGACCCAAGGAGCAAAAAGTTACATCCCTGTGCATTTTTCTCTAGAAAATTTCTATCTGCCGAATGTAATTATGATGTCGGCAATCGTGAATTGTTGGCCATTAAGTTGGCACTGGAGGAATGGCGACATTGGTTAGAGGGAGCTACTCATACCATTACCATCTTCACGGACCATAAAAACCTCCAATACATCCAGACCGCTAAAACCCTGAATCCCAGGCAGGCCCGCTGGACCTTAATTTTCACCAGATTTAAATTCATTATTACATTCCGTCCAGGTTCTAAAAATACTAAGGCCGATTCCTTGTCCCAAAGTTTTTTGGCCCATCATCCTCAGTCTCCTGACCCGTTGCCTATTGTTCCTACAACTGCTGTTCATCTTGGACTCACCCAGGATCTAGGAGCAACTATCCGGCACTTCTAGAGAATCGCTCCAGTTCAGACACCGGTCAACAAATTATTTGTCCCAGTACATTTAAGGAAATCTGTTCTCATTGAAGGCCACAACAACTGCTCTGCTGGCTATCCGGGAATTCGTAGGACTATCGAGGTTCTTTCTCGTTGGCTGTGGTGGCCCACTTTGTCAGACGATGTGGAGAATTATGTTCGGGCTTGTCCTGAGTGTGCTAAAAACAAAACGGATAGAAACCGTCCTTTTGGGCTATTGTTACCCTTGCCGGCGCCGAGCAGGCCTTGGACCCATTTATCGATGGATTTCATTGTCGACCTACCAGTATCCGCAGGACATAACACCATCCTGGTAGTTGTGGATCGGTTCAGTAAGATGGCACATTTTATATCATTGCCCAAGTTACCGGATGCCAGGACCTTGGCCACCTTGTTTTTGACGCATATTTTTCATCTTCATGGGACTCCTGAAGCTATCGTATCAGATCGAGGATCCCAGTTTATTGCCCGGTTTTGGAAAGCCTTTTGTAATTCCATCAGGATCTTTATCAGTCTGTCCTCGGCGTATCACCCTCAGTCGAATGGACAGACAGAGAGGATGAACCAGGCTCTGGAACAGTTTCTGCGTATCTATGTGTCTAAATTCCACGACAACTGGTCCTCTCTCTTGCCCTGGGCAGAATTCGCGTATAATAATTCTTGCCATTTCACTATTCATACATCCCCGTTTTTCTGCAACTTCGGGTTTCACCCAAAATCCAACTCATTCTCTACTACTGTTCCCTGCGGGGATTCCGGAACGCCTGCTTTTACGGTCAGGCTGAGGTCCGTCTGGAAAAAGGTGCACGCTGCACTAGGTCAAGCTTTCTGAAAATCCAAGGTCTTTGCTGACCGTCACCGTAGACCTTGTTCATTGAAAGTGGGGGAACAGGTTTGGTTATCCCCACGGAACATCAAGTTGTGGCAACCTTGTAGGAAGCTGGGGCCCCGATACATTGGACCGTTTCCAATTGAGAAGAAAATTAATCCAGTGGCATTTAGGTTAAAACTACCAACCTCCTTAAAAATACCTGCGACCTTTCATTGTTCGCTTCTGAAGAAAGTCGCTGCTCCCAGCAAGTTTAATTGGTCTCTCTCTAACAGGCCCAGGCCTCTGATGGTGAACGGAGACCACGAATATATTATCGAAAAAATCCTTGACTCAAGGAAGGTTCAAGGCCAAGTTCAATTCCTCGTACATTGGAAGGGTTATGGCCCTGAGGAGCATTCTTGGATACCGCAGAGACGTCTGCACGCTGGAAGACTCATTAAAGAATTTGTTAGAAAGTTTCCCACTAAGCCTGGATGTCGGGGTTCTTTGACCCCTCCTCAAGGGGAGGGTACTGTCATGAGCCGCGGCGGCCGCGGGCACCGCCGCGACTCAGCTCCTGTGTGTTCAGACGTCCTGGGTGCTCCTTTAAGTCAGTATACGTTACTCGGCCCTCGGTCGGGCCGCAGCCAAGTCTGTCCCCACCACTAGGGGCTCCAGCAAACACCGGGCCTTCAGAGTAGTTCCGAGTTTCACTGTACTGGCTTGGGAGTTCCTAACAAGATGTCAAACTGTTGTGGTCTGCCACCTGCGTCATCCCTGCTTCTCTTTGGAAAGTGCAATTTCTTCCGAGCAGCAGCTGCCTGAGAAACTGAAGGAGGAGACGTCGTCAAGCCAAGGACCAGTTCAGCAGTCAACTTGCTGACCAAGAGCTCCTTGCAACTGCTCAGATCTCAGTCATTTGGAAGCATTGAATCGATGTAGGTCTTAAACCTCGGATCAAGCACAGTTGCCAAAACATAGTGATCCAACTTCAAGATTTTAATAACTCTTGGATCATTGCAAAGCGAATTAAGTACTTGATCTACAAGGCCAACATACTTTGCGGAATTGCTTTCTTTCATCTCCTGCTTCAGTTTGTCAAGCTGCTTTTCCAAAAGTCAAATTAAGGGAATGACTTGGCTCAAGCCAGCAGAGTCTGAACTCACTTCACATGTTACAACTTCAAATGGTTTCAGCACCTTGCACAGCACAGAAAGGATTCTCCACTCTGCAAGACTGAAATACATTTCCCCTCCTTTCCCAATGTCATGGCTTGTACAATACGCTTGTATGGCTTTGCGCTGCTCCTCTATCCTATGAAGCATGTACAGAGTGGAATTCCTCCTTGTTAACACCTCTTTCTTAAGTTGGTGGCAGGGCAAATTAAATTGTTCTTGGAGCTGCTGCAATCTCCTACATGCTGTGACAGAATGCCGGAAATGTCCTGAAATTTTACAGGCCACCGAAAGCATCTCCTGCACCTCACGGTTTATTTTCAAGAAGCTCTGCACCACCAAGTTTATTGTGTGAGCAAAACAGAGAATGTGATAGAATTCACCCAGCTGTAATGCTAGCACAATATTGTTGGCATTATCAGAAATGACATACCCTGGGGAGAGTCCAAGTGGTATAAGCCATGTATCAATGACATCCCTTAGTTTTCGTAACAAATTATCAGCTGTATGCCTGTTAGTGAAGCCGGTGATACAAAGAGAAGCCTGCCTTGAGAAATGTTACGTAGTGGTGTACATGCTGCTGCTGTTCCTGCTTGTGAAGGCAAATGACCAAATCAGTGGGCTGTCACAGTCATATAATCTTTGGTTTGGCCACTTCCACTTGTCCACATATCTGTGGTTAAGTGTACAGTGGGTAGAATGGCATTTTTGAGCCCAATTAGTACATTTTTACAAACATTTTGGTACAGTTGAGGAATAGCTTTTCTTGAAAAATGGTGTCGCAATGGAATTTTGTAATGCGGACACAAAACATCAAATAACTGTGAAAACCCAGCTGCGTTTTTTGTGGATATTGGAAGCAGATCTAACACTAATATAGTCACCATGGCGTCTGTGATCCACTTTGCGACTGGGTGACTGCTGTCATACTTGCTTCCTCTAGCAAAAGTTTGTTTCACAGTTAATTGTTGTAAAGTACTAGTGCTCTTCTTCTTGGGCTGCTTATGGGAGTAAGATTCACCCCCAGCAGCAGCAACAGCAGCAGCAGTGGAATGAATGCTCAAGAATCCTTCAGAGGAATCAATTATAGTGCAGGAGTCATCAAGCCTTACCAAGTTGGATGCAGGGCTAACGCCGATTGCTACTGAGTATATCGATTAGGACGGTGTTGTGGGTGTAGATTGCAGGCGTCGGGATGCAGGTGAGAGAAGGGTCCTAGCTGATGATGAACTGCTTGTTGTTATTTTTTTTATCATAACTTTCAGCTTTTCCCAACACCTTGCAATAAACTCGCGTCAAATGGCGTAACATGGATGAGGTTCCAAGATGGTTAAGGTACCTCCCTCGACTGACTGTGGCTTTACATACACTACAAATGGCTAGACAACTGTTGTCAGGATTTGGGTAGAAATAATTCCACACATAAGAAGTGGCTTTTTTGGTCTTATGTCCAGGCATGACAATGACCTTCTTCTTGTCACGTGCCAGAACTGCTTCCACTGGTGCAGGACTTACACAAACAACCTCATTCTCATCAACATCCTCATTACACCCTCGTCGGCTACACAAATATCCACCTCATTCTCTTCCAATTCCAAAGTGGCATCCTCAATTGGTGTATCACCAGCTACACTCGGGCTGTTCAGGCACACATCAGCAGAAATGCTGAAAGGACCCTTCTTTATGGGTACACTATCAGAATGGTCACGATTACACATGCCACTCGTGGATAGACTCTCCTCAGGGATTGGTGTCATTTCTGATTCTGAGCATAAATTTTCCTCGAATGCCTTACTTTTTACTTCCAGCTCGGCTTTCACACGTAACAGTAGTTGTGCACCACTTTTGGACACCAAATTACTTGGTCTTGCTTGGTCACGAGTGACCTTACAAGAAGAAGCCTCAGTAACATTTTTAGTTCTCGCAATCATTCTTTCTTTGCCACTGCGTGTGTAGAATTCCATGTTGGCAATTTATTTTATCGGCAGCTAACTTTTCCTGTATTATAATATTTTTCTTTTCAACACGGTAAAAGGTGTTATTTTGTTTGATTTTTTTCCCTGACTTCAAAAGACTATGTACTTTTACATAGGCTTTACCAGATGAGGAACAGGGAAGACTACCATCAGGAGTGGTGTCAGCAGCTGCTTGCTGCTTCTGCTCATATGTGTACTGCTGTGAATTCATTTTAATGAGACCCCAAACACTTTGTAGTGCAAATTCAGAAATATACAGTGCTGCTATATTACAATTTCAGCACTCAGCAAATACAGCTATTTTCGAAGGGGGCATATGAGACCCCAAACACTTTGTAGTGCAAATTCAGAAATATACAGTGCTGCTATGTTACAATTCCAGCACTCAGCAAATACAGTTTTTTTGAAGGGGGGATATGAGACCCCAAACACTTTGTAGTGCAAATTTAGAAATATACAGTGCTGCTATATTACAATTCCAGCACTCGGCAAATACAGCTTTTTTAGAAGGGGGGATATGAGACCCCAAACACTTTGTAGTGCAAATTCAGAAATATACAGTGCTGCTATATTACAATTCCAGCACTCAGCAAATACAGGTTCTTTAGAAGGGGGGATATGAGACCACAAACACTTTGTAGTGCAAATTCAGAAAAATGCCTGCTCTATTCCTGCTCTATACTGTGACCTAACCCCTCTCTCTCCCTCTCTCAAATGGCGCTAGATCGCCGTGGAGGTGGGTATTTATTGATTCTAAAATTCTGAGAGATCCGAGATCTGACAACATCACGATGACGTTTTTCCTCGTTTTGGAAACCGAATAGGCGCGATAGTACCGAGCCAACTCTTCTCAGTACTCGGATCCCCGAAGTTCAGGTGGGTTCAATTTCAAGGAAACCGAGGCCGCCCATCTCTAATGTATAATATATACTGCATTTCATAAACAGATATCTGGGGGTAAATGTATCAAGGTGCGATTTTGCAAATCCAGCGATTTTCTCGGGAGAGTTGAAACTCGCAGATGTATGAACCTGAGATTTCATGCAAAATCGCCAGAGTTGTGTTTCTGTCAAAATCGCTATTTTCAAAATCGATAGAGATCAAACTCCCGACTGTTTGCCACTCTAGCTATACAAGTCTGAGGGGTAAATGTATCAAGGTCCAATTTTTTCAGCGTGTTAATATCGCGGCAAATCGTGGATGATATCCCGCGATTTTAGTCCACAAGTTCTCAAATGTTTTAAGCTGCGATTTTTATCCTGATCTTCAAAATCGCTGGTCATCTCTGGCGATTTTCTGCGATATCCCGTGTTTAGCAAACTCTCCTGTGTTGTAACTGCGAGATTAGTAAACACATCACTGTTACACTGTCTGTCTACACAGCCGGAGATCCCAGAAGCTGTCAAAACTGTTAAAAATAGATAAAAGTTAAAGAAAAAAAGCATGGGGTTCCCTGCCCGAGCACTTTTAACCCTAGTGCTGCCAGCCTACTGCTGGTTACGTGAAAATCAGGGAAAAATTTGCGTGGGGTCCCCCCGATTTTCACTTAACCAGTACTAGGCAAACCAGCCTGCGGGGACACGCGGCAGGGCCCCCCCTGCCATAATGACAACCAACCCCAGGCTGTTCAACGCTGGGCTGGATTCCCTAGGGAGTGGGGTCCGCCAAAAAAAAATGAGTGGGCCCCCCTCTAGGGACAACCAGCCCAGTGCTGAAAGCACCAGGGCTTTTCCTACACCCCTGGGCAGTGGGTGTAGGGTAATAACAGCGATAAAAAGTAAAAAAATAAACAGATGCCATTTTGTTTGAACTACAAGTCCCAGCCAGCCAGGGTGCAATAAACAGTGTGGGCATGCTGATACTTGTATAACTACAAGCACCAGCATACCCATGGCAGCCAGGGCATGTTGGCACTTGGAGAACCACAAGTGCCAACATGCCCTGACACCCACGGCTGGCTGGGACCTGTAGTTACAAAAAAGAAAATATTTACAAAACCCCAACACCCTCATTAAAGCCACTTACTTTTAATATAAATAATAAAACCCCAATAAAGACACTAAACACCCTCATTTATACCACATACTTTTATTAAAAATAATAAATTCCCAATAAACTCACCACTGATGTTTTCATCTGTTGTCAGCAGCTTTTAATCCTAAAATGTCTGTAAACCAAGTCCCAAATAAATTTGTATCCAATAGTCCGGCTTGACCAAGTCCAAAATAAATTTGTAATTCCCAAAGTCTGGCTTGAAATGTCCATAAAATATTTGTATGCAAAAGTCCTGCTTGAAATGTCCAAAAATAATTTGTAAATCCAAAGTCCCTGCTTGAAATGTCTTCTCTTCTTCTCCCCCTTGTTGCTTGAAGTCTTAATTTCTTCTGGCCAGGAGGGCCCCCTTGTTGCTTGGAGTCTTGTTATCTTTAGCCAGAAAGGCACCAGGGGCCTGATTCATTAAGGTTCTTAAATGAAGAGGATTCTCAATTCAGTCTCCTGGACAAAACCATGTTACAATGGAAGGGGTGCAAATAAGTGTTCTGTTTTACACATAAGTTAAATACTGACTGTTTTTTCATGTAACACACAAATATCAACTTTAAATTTCAGTGTACAAATAAGCTATCAAATATTTCTGTGTTACATGAAAAAACAGTCAGTATTTAACTTATGTGTAAAACAGAACACTTATTTGCACCCCTTCCATTGTAACATGGTTTTGTCCAGGAGACTGAAATGAGTATCCTCTTCATTTGAGATCCTTAATGAATCAGGCCCCAGATTTGTAATATCCTATCCGAAACATGGTTGTATAAAAAAAAAAAAAAATGAAGAGAGCTGCCGCAAACCGCTTCTACAGTGTAGAAGCTCCGATATGCGATGAACTTAGTTCATGCACTAGGTCTATTTATAGTATTAGGGGGTTTTCCCACGACAGCGCGAGAAAATCCCCTAATACTAAGAAACCAAGCGGAAAGTGGAAAAAAACATTATATGGTCTGAAAGGAATTCAATAAAATGTAAGGAAATCATTATAGGCTAATAAAAGTGTAGCATTGTTAGCCAATACTACTAGTGGTATTGAACATCCTGATGCAAACAACCTTTCATCTGACTGTAAGAGCAAAATCACAAAGCAAATAATAAAATCAAGTTGAAAGAGTTGTGTACTTTGTCTATTCCCCCCCCCCCCCATTTATAGGAATACACCTATAGGGCCTGATTCATTAACGAAAATTAAGCAAACAATTTAGTAAGTTTTCTTACTCGAGTTTTCTGGACAAACCATGTTGCAATGCAAGGTGTACAAATTAGTTTATTATTTTGCAAATAAGGAAAATACTGGCTGTTTATTCATTTATCACACAAATACTAGATAGCCTATATGTACACTGAAATTTAAAGTTGATCTAGGACATGCCCTACCCCAAATATAAATCTGCCATCGCATTTTAAATTTACCTCCTCCTCCAATGCAACATAGTTTTGTCTTACTTACTTATTTTTATGTAACTTTCCTTAATGAATCAGGCCCATAGTAACTAGCCAGCTATCACAGTATCTACTTTTTTTGAAAGTTCTTCATTTAAGATATATGTTGCAAACATTGAATGAAAAACATAATAAACATTTTTAAACATAAAGTTGACAAATATACCAATATACCATAGTTATAAACCTTTGACTCATAAAAAACAACAGCAGATGTGACAAACATCTAATTTTTCATCTTCATGTTATTCAATTTAGTGGTGTTTAAGGGGAAATGTATCAACGTCAATTCTGTGTGCGGTTTTCATACGGTTTTCTGTTCCAAACCCCAAGATTTATTTTCTAGCAATTTTGGAGGCTGAAAATTCAAACTGCATGTGATGTGTGCTAAAAGCCAAAACTGCATGCGGTTTCTATACAACTAATAGTTTCAGGGGCGCACAGAGGATTGTCGGGGGGGGGGGAAGTGTTTCTCCCCCGACCCAAAAAACAAATAAAACAAACAACCCGAGAGAGAGCGCTGCTGCGCATGGAACACGCATGGAGCTCCGTTTCGTCAGCTCTGTCCTATACAGCAGCCGCGGTGCAGTCTAAGAAGCGTCCGCGGCGGTGCTGTATACACTACAGCACTGCCGCGGACGCTTCTTTGACAGCGCCACGGCTGCTGTATAGGACAGTGGCCACTTAGTTAGCGCAGGGGGGGTTTCTAGAGACTCAGAAACCCCCCCTGCGTGCGGCCACTGAGTTTTCAATCCAAAGCTCTCCTATATGCACATCATGTAATTTTCTTCCACGGATTCTATTCGCTCTGATTTGGAGTTCACATCATCTATAAAGTGGCAAACACTTCCTCATTATCCTTGACATTGTTGCGAAGAGAGTGGTGATAGCAGAGGAGAGGAGATGTGTGCATTTTCTGAGATAGAGAGGTATTTGTTACAGCATTAGCTGCAGATTTGTGAGTTTCAGAAGTCACTGTCACCTTTCTGACCACCTTCCCGATCAAGATTTGGTACCTATTAAAATGGAAGAAGGTGGCAGTGATTCCCAATCTGAGATGATAACCACCTTAAGGTTAGAGAAACCTTAAAATCCTGAAGTCCAGATGGGTGATACCCACAGGTGATAATTGACTGTGTCAGTCACAATCACAGTATTGATCCTATAGAATTTGTAGACTGCGGAAGCCCTTATTAAAGTAATTCTATTGTTTTAAAATAAGCATTGCCCAATCAATTGTATGTGTTTCCAAAGCACTTTGTTATTTATTTTAGCAGATGTAAATAGTCAACAATTCAATACATTATTATATTATGATAAAGTACAGTACAGCACAGCCAATACCAAAAGATAAATACATACCAATGCAATCGCATGCGCTCGCTGCGCACCCACGGGACCCGATGGACAGTATATCTGTTAGAATACTGTGTCAGAGTTGACTGAGGGTGGTGGGGGATGCAGCTATTATATATACAGTCAGTGTTTCATTGTGAACAATAGAGATGACGTAGCTTGCTTCTATAGGTCCAGACGTTGGGTGGGTTCAAGGTAAACAGATCATAGGCTGATTCAATCTAAGGAATCCAAAGGAGGGGGTCGTCTCTCCAGGGGGTCTGCTCCTTTCATAGCCAGCATCATACAAAGGTTTATTCTCTAATATCAATAACTAAAGTATGCAATGTGCGATCTCTTCGCCGACTGCACCGGACAGCTGCTGATGAATAGGGCTTTAATATGACACCAGGCGTGGTACCTTTCCTATACCCTGAACCTTGAATATAACTGAAGTGTACATATAATCACTACATATATATATATATATATATAGATATATATATATATATATATATATATATATATATAGACAAATACTATCTGCTCCTGAATTACAGTGTAATGGAACCAATATGAATATGAATTATATAAATAACTAAATGTTGTAATGCGAGTGTGCGCGTGCGTATTTTACCGTGCGAACGCACCACGCCACGTGTTACGTGGCGTACGGATCGCATTTGCATGGCTAAACAATATTAAACCAATATACTTTTGTTCATCCAATTATACGACTTCAACAGTTCCACCCTTTGATAGTATAATAAACTATCACCTTAAAGATGTTATATGCAGGATCTCAGTACCACGTTTCATTGTTATGTAATACAAATCCCCCTTGGTGTATGACCACGCTGTTTGTAGATCTAAACAAGTTATCATAAGAGAGAGTCTTAATCCTCTAAACGATTTCTTCTTTTACTATAGACCGTACATTTCTGGAGCTTGGAGATAACCTTTTGTAGTCCGGATATTACTGGACTGGCATTGCTGGGTGTATCTCTTTTTTTTTACTATGGGGTCGCCGTACTTACGGACGTAATGCTACTCAGACAATAGCCCCTTGCACTTTCTCCAAGCTCCGAGGTTTCCAAATTTTACTTTACCCCTGAATTGAATAGAGTAATTGGCTGGACCGATTATGCTACTAACTTCTCCTTCCTCCCCAATACCTCCTTATCATTACCTGAACCAGTCTCTGTCACCTGCTAATAATCAAAAGAATTAACCGCTCTGAGAAGAGAATGAAATGAGAGAACACAAAACAGGAAAAACTACAACTTCATGCTGGACAACAGTCTTAGCCTTTGGCTCAGGTGCTACTAACTGCATTGGAGGCCTTCCAGTACAGACTCATGAGTGCCCTTGGACCCTTCTCTGAGTGTTGGCCCCTCTGCAGTGGGTGGAATGGGCACCAGTGTGTCTCTGCTACCCTTGAAGCCGTGATGCTGGTAGCCTACACCTGGTACCTGTCTGTCAAAGAACCTAAGCTTAAGAAATTATTGCTCCACAATTTACTCTCCCGATCCAACATCCTGACAGTTAGTGTGACCTTTCAGGAAACAGTGTTTTGGACGTTCTTGGTTTCTGTCTCACTATTTACCTTCTTTCAAGGTCTAACCTAGCCTCCCAGTTACAATCTCATCTCACGAGGGGTCAAGAACATTTCAAAAACTGACAGGTTAGGAGTCTGCCCAGGAGTGATTTTTTGGTAGCGGGAAAGGACTAGTGGCCGAAGCTATCAGTCACTTCAATCAAGTTCCAACTCTTATTCTAATTAATTCGTTCTACCGAGTACCACTACTTTATGTTCACACTGGTTTATGGCTAATTGAAAGTATGTGATTTGTTACCACTACTCATACATTATACATCTATTATCAATAACATGAATACCCCTATCATCTATTATAACTCTAGGACTATCACATTGAATAACAAAAGCTTTGAGTATGACACAGTAATACATTAGACACCTTTCAATACACCTTTACCCAGACCTATTTCATTAGTACACCAGTTGGTATACTTGAGGATCCTGCATGGTGGTAATTGGATGACGTGTATTTGTTTTACCTGGAGGGAAACCCATCAGCAGGAGGGATATGGGATGGCTCTATTGGTCTACCTTGTCCATCTTTCCAGAGTCCGCCAGACTCCTCACCACATCTCTTCACCTTCCAGACAGTTTATTTCTCAGGTAACACAAATCTTTATATATTAACCAATATGTGTATGCGTGCATGTGTGTGTGTGTGTGTGTGTTCACATTTTAAAACTAAAACAATACAACGAAAAACAAAACAAAACATAAATTTGTTAGCTGTCACATAAAACCCTGCTGTCTATTTGACAGCTATGTTCACCCTGGTGTGACAGCCATGTATGGTCGTGTGTGTGAGTGTGGACTTTACTAGCAGCTACTTCAGTTGGTAACTGTGTCACTGTATAAAGTCCTCTATGTAGTGTCCTAATCATGTGCTGGTATTGCTATAAAATGATTTCTCAGGCACCTCAACATCGCCCCCTAGACTAGAAAAATGCTGAAGACCAATGTATATCAATCGATTTTCCCTCTACCAACTCACATGTCATTCTCATTACCTCACATTCAGCTACTTGACTAAGTGGGAAAGGCAAAGGGGTCTATTTCTATAACACTTTCTTCAAATATAACAGTATCCAGTACATGTCTGTCTAACAGTAAAAAATATAAAACATGAAAATTCTACATTTTCTAGGGTTTCACATTATGTCATATCTTGTGGTAAAATTCCTACTCCAATGTTCTATACAGAGATGCATATCTGTATGCCTAACTTCCAGCAATCTCCTATCCACCCTTTGTGCATCCATATAAAGGCACATTTTTGAACAGGAGGCACGAATCATAAAACAAAAAAACAACACAGATATGCAATCTATAAAACATGAATCGTATTTCCACAACAGAACCTTTCTGCTTAAAATCAGCAGTTTCTATACCCATGAAAACAAAACCCCTGACTGTTTCTGTAACTCATGTCAAACTAGTGTGTGTATCTCTGAATTTGTCTTATGTAAAAAAAATATGTCTTAGCCCCATTGTTGAGACTGTGTCTGATTTTATCTCTACCAGAGCAGAGAGAGAGAGAGAGAGAGAGGGAGAGAGAGGGAGAGAGAGAGAGAGAGAGAGAGAGGTACTAGCATTTGTGTAAAGAATGAGAAATAGAAAAGCAATGAATGATGGGAATATAAAGATTTGAATACAAACATACATGCAGAAAGGGAGATTTTTACAACAAAATGACAGCTCGATTGGACTCTGACTCTATGGGGAAATGGCTGTATTCCTTTAACTATGATCCCGCCCAAGAATGACTAGGGGGTCTTAACTGTGCAATCCAGTGTCGTCCATCATTTGTTCATTAAGAACTCGGTATCTCATTGACTACATACCTTTTCAACGGACTTTCCTAACTTATAATAGAGAAATGTAAAAATTAACTGTTGATGACTCATCTGAGATACATAAACGATATTTTGGAGCAAGTATGTATATACTTCATTGTTGGATAATGATTCTCAGCCAAACAAATTATCATGAGACACTGCAGCCTAAAACAAAGAGTGTTCCATTTGTCTATTGTTAATTAGTCTTTCAAGAGTAATTCTTCTATTTCTCTATCTCACCCCTTTTAAACACTAAGGGCTAGATTTACTAACAGGCGTGTTTGTAAACCCGCCGACTTTCGGCGGGTTTGGCGGCGGTTTAGCCATCGCCGGATTTACTAAGGCTAAATCCGCCGTCCAAACGGCCAGAAATGATGTTTCCAAACCCGCCTCTGTATAAAGCACCATGACGGTTTCAACAATGTTCAACATACAAACAGCCGGATTTACTATTAGGGGGTTTATAAAGCCGCCGGAAAACCGCCATTCAATAGACCAAAATGAAAGCACTGCTTGTGAGCGGCCAGATTGTTCAAACAGTGTGCTGTTTCAGATATTTGGGCAATCAGAACAGAAGGAAAAGGGCCATTTCATGTTCAAAGTTTTTTCCTTTGGGATTGTATATGTTAAAAGACCAGTGCTTGTAATTGCGGTGTTGTTTTGGTTTCTTTTTCTCTTGTGTCTTCCCACCATGCAATTTATTTACTGATTTAGTAGAGGTGTGTTATAGCGTACCTTTGTACTTTGGTAAACTAGGTTCAGGTTACTAGAATAATCTGGTTGGGTGGCTATGTATGCACCTGAAAAGGGCTCTGATATTATCCTGGCTGGCTGTTTGATACATAATCTAGCAATACATCAACTTACCCCACCGATTATTGCAGTAGACAGTGAGAGAAGAAGGGGTCCGTGTCACATCTGGTGATGTGCAGAGCACAGAGGGCGGAAGGGAGATTAGAGACCGTCTAATTGCAAACTACTTTACGTGTAAGTACATAGTATGAAAAACATTTTTAGCTCAAAAATGTGTTTTATGTGAGTGCAATTTTTTTATTTTATTTTAAATGTTTTGTAAATTGGAACCTTTAAAAACAGGATAGTGTGTACTCCTCATGTGGTAAATATGAACATCCCTGGAAAGTGACAGTCAGAGGTCAATGTTTAAGTGAAATTAGTGCATAGTTTTTAAAACATCAGTATACTCTTGTTTAATTAGCAGAAAAGAAACACTGACACCATAGAAATTTAACTGCATTTATTGCAGAACACAATAAATAATAACGTATAATGCTTACGCAAACTTGTGAAAACATGAAGCAATAATAATTATTGCACTAGCGACGCCTTTTTGCAGGCATATCACAATGCTTGGTGCCACTCTCACCCCTCCCTCGCCCACCCCTGGTGCGAGCACCTCTCCTTGGAGGAGTACTCTTTACAGATGTGCTAGGCGTACTAGCGGTACTGGTGGTGGCTGAAGACATAGGTGCCGGTAAACGGGCTACAATTTCTGAATGTAGTTGCCCTGCCAGCCGGGTCACATTGGCATTCCCCTCACGTACTGTGGAATGTAAGGCCTCCACAGCCCAAGTCATTTGGGCCAGCTGCACATTGGTCTGTTCTAAAGCTGTTGCCAGACGGTTGATACAGATTCTTTCACAATGTTTGCATTCCTGATTTCTAGTCCTATGCTACCTGCTTAAGGATGCACTTATTATCCTTTTAATACCCATTATCATTTGGACTGTGTAGTACATGCTGGGTTATTTAGACTAAACTGCATGCTATAAAAAGTGGAGATGTTGCCTATAGCAACCAATCAGATTTTAGCTGTCATTTTGTTGAATGCAATAAATAAAGTAAAGGTATATTCTGATGGGTTTCTATAGGCAACATATCAGTTTAGTAAAATGTAGCCCTAACTTCTCATTGCAAACAATAAAAAAAAAAAAAAAAAAAACATTGACAGCAACATTTGCACAGAAAATCAATTAACTCCATTATTTCTCTCCTAAACAGAAATCACACACCTGCTTGCTCGTCTGTGCCCGAATCTCTCGCTGAAGGTGGAGGTGTAGGTCTGGGACTGGGACTGAACTGCGGTCCTGGCGATTCTGGATGTATTAGAAAAAGCATACAATGTATTTCCAGAAAAAAACAATTTCCAAATATACTGTTTATTGCACAAATGTGTTTGCAATTTTTTTTTTTTTTTGGTATGAGAAAAAAAAACCCTTTACAAACTATTAGAGTCAAAAATACACTTTTAAAAACAAAAAAAAAAAAAAACAAATAAGAAAAAACGTTTGCAAAGAGAAAAGCAGTTTTAGAAAGAGAAAAGCAGTTTTAAAAAGAGAAAAGCAGCTTTAAAAAACTTTTAGGGTAAAAAAACCAAATAACTCACCAACTACTTGGCCAAAAGAGGGCGAATCTGTGTCCTGCACATTTATGCCCTCTACAATTTCAGCCGGCATTATCTGGCGCAGCTCCTCCTCGTACGTGGTGTACTCCATACGAAGTGGGGGGGCCACCACCCGTGCGCCTTGTAGACCTCCTTTCCTGGGCCATCTTCTCTTTAAGCCTCCTCTTAAAATCTGAGAAGTGCTTGCGGCAGTGTGCCACTGTCCGCTTCAGTGGGCCCACCGCGTTCACGGCCTCACAGACTCTCCCCCACAGTTGGTGACGCCGCCTTAGAGGAGTCCGGGCTGCCAGGTTCCCTAGGATGACCTCGTAGCAGGGAATGATGTTTCGCACCAACACACAATTCTCATCATGTGAGAAGCGCACATTCCTCCCTGTCTTGGTCTTCCTGCCCTGTCCTGTCTCCTCAACCTCTCCCTCTCCCTCCTCTGACCCCTCAACCTCCATCTCCCTCTCCTCAGCCTGTTCTCCCCTCCTATCTCTGGACATTTTTACCCAGAAGACAGAAAACTACAAAACACTGAAGGACTTACAAACACAAAGAACAAACTACACTACCTACAGACACACTCTCCACACAGTCACACACAAGTAACACAGACAAAGGACAAGTCAAATACAAAAAATACAAGACAGAAAATAAATGAGAAAATAAATGTACACAACAGGAAAAAACCACAGGACTACTCACACTTCAATCAGATATCGCTCCACCAATCCACCAAACTCCAACTCTCACCAACTCTCAGCAAACCACTATCCTCCAAACTCCTCTCACAAAACTCCTCTAAACCCTATCAGAGAAAAAAGTGTCAGGCCAGTGGTTTATATAGGGCTTGTGATGTCAAATCTCCTGAGTTTGAAAATAGCCAATAGTAACAGGCCAGGAGACAGGTGTAATTTTCAAAAAAACCGCCTTTACACAAAAGCGCCGTCATTTAAATCAAAAGCGCCATGTTCTATTCAAAGCCGCCGGCGGCTTTGAGCATTACATCCCGCCGTTACATCGCCGGCGGCTTCAAATTGAAGCTGAAATGCGCCCATTAGTAAATCCGGCTGTTTGCAATGCAAACCCGCCGGAAAACCGCCGCGATGCATGGCGGCTTGATAGTAAATCTAGCCCTAAGTCTATATATCTTTTGTCTACCTTTTATCTATAAGAGGGAAACAAGATAGTTATCTCATAACAGAAAACAAAACAAACATTTCCATTCTTTACCATCGGCCAGCGATTAGGAAAACAAGCATTTGACAACATAAAACAAACAAACATAATCAACAAAGATTACTTTTTAAATCCGTTTCCTGCACACTAATACTTACCACAGTTTAAACCCCACCTGGTTGTAGGACTACAGGTCTGACCTAACCTCTAGGGTTGGCTATGGTTCTCCCCCAAGGCATTGGCTGCTATGAGGTGCACAGGAAACTGTTGAGAAGTCTCTGAGACTTGTGTGCGCCGTCTCTGTGGGTGTCTGTGTGATTCCCCCTTAGATGGGCCAAGTCTCTTTGCTTCCGCTCTTGTCATTGTACAGTCCTTTGCTTGGTGTCCCATTTTAGTGCATCTAAAACCCTTCCTCAACTCATGTTGTTTCTTTTCCTTAAACCAGGTGTTATTATGCTGTGGTTGTGTGTGCAGTCCCTCTAATGCTGGAATACTCACCATCATTAACCTATCACTCTGTTTTTTCCTTTTTACGATTTCTTGCGAAATGGCCTTCTTCGTTACACTTGAAACACTTGATTATTCTATGTTTCTTATTATGTGGGTTGTATGCTGGTGGTCGGGTGTGCAGAACCTCTAGTGCTGGGATACTTATCATCATTACCCTATCACTTAGTGTCTCTTTCTGTTTATTCATATTTCTATCATGTCCTATAGCTGACTCCCTGAGAGCACTTACAGTGCCTCCTCTCCAGTATGGTAATGAAGTTTGCACCGTTCTTTTCAAGTTTTCCCTGAGGCCATCCATTAGAACTTTAACAGCAACCTCTCTGTAATATACATTTTCTTTTATGTCTGACACCCCAGTATATTTGGCCATCTCTATCAGAGCCCTGCAAAAATAGTATGTTGCATTTTCACTATCCTCTTGCCTGATAGTAAAAACTTTACTCCAGTCCACTATAACTGGAAAATATATGGCCAACCGTGTGATTATTTGTCTAATATTGTCCTGATTATTATCCTCGGTTAAGGATTCATCCTCCTCCAACATACAATCCTTAATGAACTTTTGTATATCAGTATTGAGAGGAAGACAGGTCTTCAATAATACTCGCCAATCGTTATTCGTTGGCTCATACATATTACCATAATATCTAATAAACTGCTGACATTTGGTCAAATCTTTCCTAGGATCAGGGAAATCAGACAAAAATGAAAATATTTCAGACCTAGTGCATGTATCATGCTTTGCTACATGTTTTAAGGGAACGTCACCATCTCTGTCCGCTTTCCCATTGGGAACTGTTGTAGTGCAGACAGGATGTAAGTCTACCAAATGACTATGTTCTGAACTAGTTGCTGAAATTGCTGCTGCAGTACAATGGATGTCTCCCCCTGTGTTAACCTTTACATTATTCTCACCACTTTCAGCCGCTGCCCCTGCTGGTGGGACCATCCCTCTTCTTTATCCTGAAACATAACTTTTAACATTACTTAAAACAACATACAAGTTACTAGTTACAGTTTTTACATTTTTGGTATTGGCTGTACTTCCCGCCCCGACCGAATTTGTCGGGGCGTGTTTGCACTGAGTTCGCAACGCACACTTCCGGTACGCTCATTTCCGCTGTGCGCGTGCTTTTCGCCACACTTACTTCCACTGTGCATTCGCTGCTTTGCCACGTGTTACCTTCCATTTGCCACGATTTTAAACAATGATTATGTGCATTTCTCACTTTCGTTGACTTAATCAACCGTACTTTAACTTTTACGGTATTTAGTACCTCTGCATTAAAACTCCCTATTGTTGGAAAAGGCCTATCACAATTTTTGGTCATTTTGACCCACGTGTCACAATACACAGTTGCGTATGCACCATATTTTTTACACATGAGAAACCTCGCTGACTCAATAAGGCCTACTTTAGGCAGTACATTGGCCATCTCTAGCGTATGCTTAGCACCCATGTTAAACAATACCTTCAGCACGGAACACAGACACACCGCAATGCTCTGTTCTTTCCGGCCAACAGTACTCTTATGTGGAACACAGACACACCGCAATGCTCTGTTCCTTCCACCAAATAATACTCTTGTTGTTTGTGAAACACAGATACACCGCAATACTCTGTTCCTTCCAGCAAACATTTTCAACTCTGTTGCTACAATCACCGCTAGAGATCTCTAATGCCCTTGTGAACGTATTTCCAGATAGCCGCGTCCACTCGCTTTCTCTTGTTCCGAACAAGAATTCCCTAACACAGAAATATCACTGTGGGCACCAAGGGCAATCAGCTCCTCGATACCCTGGCTCACCACAAAATCTGCTGAGTTTATTATCGCTGGGAGTACAAGTTGATAAAATCAACCTGCCTTTCCAGTATAATTCCTCCTAGCTGCTTCACCAATTTGCACTGATGGTTGTCGTGCGGTTAGATCGCACTGCCTACCAATACTAATTATTAGCAAACCTTGCGATCTATTGGTAGCGCTTTGCGAAAACCCCGTTTTCGCATTTGGTATACCTGCCCTGTATACCGTCCTTCAGTTGGGCAATCCGCCTCATCAGACAGGAACTGAGCACCATGAATAATAAACAGTGTATCTACGTTACAAAATCACACACTATACACCTTTTCTGCACAGAAAATTAAAAGTTCCCAACAATAGTAATAATGTCTCAGAGGCTTTCACAAGTAATTATACTATGCATATAATAACTATCAAAACGATTGTTCAACCACGTGGCAAATCTACAGGTAGTTCGCGTACGCACAGCAGGAAATACACATACGCTCAGCAATGCAATACACTTTAAAACGTAAAACGAGAATAAAAAGAAACATTTTTCTTTCTTGTCCCTAGATTCTAATTAGCGTTCCTTCAGTCTATGCAACAACGAACATTCGGTTTCGCAACACACAGTGAACCACAGGTGTTAAAAACATTGCGTTCTTTCCTGTTATGCGACGCGTCCGTCAATCCACCCTTTGTTGAGGAACCGAATACCGTGAGCGTTGCATACCTGCCGATAACGTAACTCCTAAACTCACGAGCCCCCAATTATTAAAGTAATTCTATTGTTTTAAAATAAGCATTGCCCAATCAATTGTATGTGTTTCCAAAGCACTTTGTTATTTTTTTTAGCAGATGTAAATAGTCAACAATTCAATACATTATTATATTATGATAAAGTACAGTACAGCACAGCCAATACCAAAAGATAAATACATACCAATGCAATCGCATGCGCTCGCTGCGCACCCACGGGACCCGGTGGACAGTATATCTGTTAGAATACTGTGTCAGAGTTGACTGAGGCTGGTGGGGAATGCAGCTATTATATATACAGTCAGAGTTTCATTGTGAACAATAGAGATGATGTAGCTTGCTTCTATAGGTCCAGACGTTGGGTGGGTTCAGGGTAAACAGATCATAGGCTGATTCAATCTAAGGAATCCAAAGGAGGGGGTCGTCTCTCCAGGGGGTCTGCTCCTTTCATAGCCAGCATCATACAAAGGTTTATTCTCTAATATCAATAACTAAAGTATGCAATGTGCGATCTCTTCGCCGACTGCACCTGACAGCTGCTGATGACTAGGGCTTTAATATGACACCAGGCGTGGTACTTTTCCTATACCCTGAACCTTGAATATCACTGAAGTGTACATATAATCACTATATATATATATATATATATATATATATATATATATATATATATATATATATTAGAGATGAGCGCACTCGGATTTCTGAAATCCGAGCCCACCCGAACGTTGCCGATCCAAGTCGGATCCGAGACAGATCCGGGTATTGGCGCCAAATTCAAATCTGAAACTGAGGCTCTGACTCATAATCCCGTTGTCGGATCTCGCGATACTCGGATCCTATAAATTCCCCGCTAGTCGCCGCCATCTTCACTCGGGCATTGATCAGGGTAGAGGGAGGGTGTGTTAGGTGGTCCTCTGTCCTGGTAGATCTCGTGCTGTGCTGTTTAGTTCTGTGCTGTGCTGTTTAGTTCTGTGCTGTGCTGTGCTGTGCTGTGTTCTGCAGTATCAGTCCAGTGGTGCTGTGTGCTGTGCTCTGTCCTTCTGAGGTCAGTGGTGCTGCTGGGTCCTGTGCTGTGTCCTGTTCAGTCTAGTGGTGCTGTGTCCTGTGCTCTGTGCTTCTAAGGGCATAGTTATTTCCCCAATATTCCCCTGTCTTTAAAAAAATAAAAAAAAGTTATTTAAAAAAATACCAAAAACTAATTTAATTTTTTTTAATTACCACAAAATTTGCACAACCAATCCTGCAGTATAAGCCCATTGGTACTGCAATATTACCAAGTTCACACATTCAGCAGTAAAAGTCCAGTGGTACTGCAATATTACAAAGTTCACACATTCTGCAGTATCAGTCCAGTGGTGCTGTGTCCTGTGCTCTGTCCTGCTGAGTTCCGTAGTGCTGCTGGGTCCTGTGCCGTGTCCTGTTCAGTCCAGTGGTGCTGTGTCCTGTGCTCTGTGCTTCTAAGGGCATAGTTATTTCCCCATTATTCCCAAGTTTTTAAAAAATAAAAAAAAAGTAAAAAAAAATAAAAAATTAAAAATTAAAAAAAATATATATAATTATAACCAAATTTGCAAAACCAATCCAGCAGTATAAGTCCATTGGTACTGCAATATTACAAAGTTCACACATTCTGCAGTATCAGTCCAGTGGTGCTGTGTCCTGCGCTCTGTCCTGCTGAGTTCCGTAGTGCTGCTGGGTCCTGTGCTGTGTCCTGTTCAGTCCAGTGGTGCTGTGTCCTGTGCTCTGTGCTTCTAAGGGCATAGTTATTTCCCCAATATTCCCCTGTCTTTAAAAAAATAAAAAAAAGTTATTTAAAAAAATACCAAAAACTAATTTAATTTTTTTTAATTACCACAAAATTTGCACAACCAATCCTGCAGTATAAGCCCATTGGTACTGCAATATTACCAAGTTCACACATTCAGCAGTAAAAGTCCAGTGGTACTGCAATATTACAAAGTTCACACATTCTGCAGTATCAGTCCAGTGGTGCTGTGTCCTGTGCTCTGTCCTGCTGAGTTCCGTAGTGCTGCTGGGTCCTGTGCCGTGTCCTGTTCAGTCCAGTGGTGCTGTGTCCTGTGCTCTGTGCTTCTAAGGGCATAGTTATTTCCCCATTATTCCCAAGTTTTTAAAAAATAAAAAAAAAGTAAAAAAAAATAAAAAATTAAAAATTAAAAAAAATATATATAATTATAACCAAATTTGCAAAACCAATCCAGCAGTATAAGTCCATTGGTACTGCAATTTTACCAAGTTCACACATTCTGCAGTATCTTGTGCTACATATAATGGAGACCAAAAATTTGGAGGATAAAGTAGGGAAAGATCAAGACCCACTTCCTCCTAATGCTGAAGCTGCTGCCACTAGTCATGACATAGTCGATGAAATGCCATCAACGTCGTCTTCCAAGCCCGATGCCCAATCTCGTAGTACCGGGCATGTAAAATCCAAAAAGCCCAAGTTAAGAAAAAGTAGCAAAAAGAGAAACTTAAAATCATCTGAGGAGAAACGTAAAGTTGCCAATATGCCATTTACGACACGGAGTGGCAAGGAACGGCTTAGGCCCTGGCCCGTGTTCATGACTAGTGGTTCAGCTTCACCCACGGATCTTAGCCCTCCTCCTCCTCCCCCCCCTACAAAAAATTGAAGAGAATTATGCTGTCAGCAACAAAACAGCAAACAACTCTGCCTTCTAAAGAGAAATTATCACAAATCCACAAGGCAAATCCAAGGATGTTGGTGGTTGTCAAGCCTGACCTTCCCATCACTGTACGGGAAGAGGTGGCTCGGGAGGAGGCTATTGATGATGTAGCTGGTGCTGTGGAGGAACTTGATGATGAGGATGGTGATGTGGTTATTGTAAATGAGGCACCAGGGGGGGAAACAGCTGATGTCCATGGGATGAAAAAGCCCATCGTCATGCCTGGTCAGAAGACCAAAAAATGCACCTCTTCGGTCTGGAGTTATTTTTATCCAAATCCAGACAACCAATGTATGGCCATATGTAGCTTATGTAAAGCTCAAATAAGCAGGGGTAAGGATCTTGCCCACCTAGGAACATCCTCCCTTATACGTCACCTGAATAACCTTCATAGTTCAGTGGTTAGTTCAGGAACTGGGGCTAGGACCCTCATCGGTACAGGGACACCTAAATCCCGTGGTCCAGTTGGATACACACCAGCAACACCCTCCTCGTCAACTTCCTCCACAATCTCCATCAGATTCAGTCCTGCAGCCCAAGTCAGCAGCCAGACTGAGTCCTCCTC
This sequence comes from Mixophyes fleayi, assembly GCF_038048845.1. Taxonomy (NCBI): domain Eukaryota; kingdom Metazoa; phylum Chordata; class Amphibia; order Anura; family Limnodynastidae; genus Mixophyes; species Mixophyes fleayi. The sequence continues at coordinate 244,508,554 of NC_134402.1, read as the reverse complement.
AATACAGGATTCATCCGAGGAATCCTGCAGCGGTACGCCTACTACTGCCACTGCTGCTGTTGCTGCTGTTAGTCGGTCATCTTCCCAGAGGGGAAGTCGTAAGACCGCTAAGTCTTTCACAAAACAATTGACCGTCCAACAGTCGTTTGCCATGACCACAAAATACGATAGTAGTCACCCTATTGCAAAGCGTATAACTGCGGCTGTAACTGCAATGTTGGTGTTAGACGTGCGCCCGGTGTCCGCCATCAGTGGAGTGGGATTTAGAGGGTTGATGGAGGTATTGTGTCCCCGGTACCAAATCCCGTCGAGATTCCACTTCACTAGGCAGGCGATACCAAAAATGTACAGAGAAGTACGATCAAGTGTCCTCAGTGCTCTAAAAAATGCGGTTGTACCCACTGTCCACTTAACCACGGACATGTGGACAAGTGGTTCTGGGCAAACGAAGGACTATATGACTGTGACCGCCCACTGGGTAGATGCATCCCCTTCCGCAGCAACAGCAACAGCTGCATCAGTAGCAGCATCTACAAAATGGCTGCTCGTGCAAAGGCAGGCAACATTGTGTATTACAGGCTTTAATAAGAGGCACAACGCTGACAACATATTAGAGAAAATGAGGGAAATTATCTCCCAGTGGCTTACCCCACTTAGACTCTCATGGGGATTTGTGGTGTCAGACAATGCCAGTAACATTGTGCGGGCATTAAATATGGGCAATTTCCAGCACGTCCCATGTTTTGCCCACACCATTAATTTGGTGGTGCAGCATTACCTCAAGAGTGACAGGGGTGTGCAGGAGATGCTTGCGGTGGCGCGCAAAATTGCTGGACACTTTCGGCATTCAGCCAGTGCCTACCGCAGACTAGAGGCACATCAAAAAAGCATGAACCTGCCCTGCCATCACCTCAAACAAGAGGTTGTGACGCGCTGGAACTCCACCCTCTATATGCTGCAGAGGATGGAGGAGCAGCAAAAGGCCATTCAGGCCTACACAGCCACCTACGACATAGGCAAAGGAGTGGGGATGCGCCTCAGTCAAGCGCAGTGGAGACTGATTTCCGTGTTGTGCAAGGTTCTGCAGCCATTTGAACTTGCCACACGAGAAGTCAGTTCCGACACTGCCAGCTTGAGTCAGGTCATTCCCCTGATCAGGCTGTTGCAGAAGCAGCTGGAGAAAGTAAGGGAGGAGCTGGTAAGCCATTGCGATTACACCAAGCATGTAGCTCTTGTGGATGTAGCCCTTCGTACGCTTTGCCAGGATCCGAGGGTGGTCACTCTTTTAAAGTCAGAGGAATACATTCTGGCCACCGTGCTCGATCCTCGGTTTAAAGCGTATGTTGTGTCTCTGTTTCCGGCGGACACAAGTCTACAGCGGTGCAAAGACCTGCTGGTCAGGAGATTGTCCTCTGAAGAGGACCGTGACATGCCAACAGCTCCACCCTCATTTTCTTCCACATCTATGGCTGCGAGGAAAAAGCTCAGTTTTCCCAAAAGAGGCACTGGCGGGGATGCTGATAACATCTGGTCCGGACTGAAGGACCTGCCAACCATTGCAGACATGTCTACTCTCGCTGCATTGGATGCTGTCACAATAGAAAAAATTGTGGATGATTACTTTGCTGACACCATCCAAGTAGACATGTCAGACAGTCCATATTGTTACTGGCAGGAAAAAAAGGCAGTTTGGAAGCCCCTGTACAAACTGGCTCTATTTTACCTGAGTTGTCCCCCCTCCAGTGTGTACTCGGAAAGAGTTTTTAGTGCAGCGGGGAACCTGGTCAGTGAGCGACGAAGGAGGTTGCTTCCTCATAACGTTGAAAAAATGATGTTTATAAAAATGAATAATCAATTCCTCAATGAAGTACAGCACTGCCCTCCAGATACTACAGAGGGACCTGTGGTTGTGGAGTCCAGCGGGGACGAATTGATAATGTGTGATGAGGAGGAAGTACACACTGTAGGGGGAGAGGAATCAGAGGTTGAGGATGAGGACGACATCTTGCCTCAGTAGAGCCTGTTTAGTCTGTACAGGGAGAGATGAATAGCTTTTTTGGTGTGGGGGCCCAAACAAACCAATCATTTCAGCCAAAGTTGTTTGGTAGGCCCTGTCGCTGAAATGATTGGTTTGTTAAAGTGTGCATGTCCTATTTCAACAACATAAGGGTGGGAGTGAGGGCCCAAGGACAATTCCATCTTGGAACTTTTTTTTTTGCATTATATGACCAATCAACAGTCGTTTGCCATGTTCAAAAAGTAAAACCAAATTTAAACAAATTCAAGAAATTAAACCAAAAGTAAAATGCCCTGTCATAATTTAAAACAAGAGGTATTGACGTGCTCTAAAACTACTGTATTGTTGTTTATATTTTATAAACACTACACTTGAAAGCTTGAGTCTTTCAATAAAAAAGTAACTGTCCATTGCACGAATATTTGCAACAGGGATAATTTTAGGGTTAAGAAAGTCAACTAATAACACTTCGACGCTGTCTGTCTTTATAAACACTACACTTGGAAGTTGGAGGAGGTATTGTGGCCCCGGCACCAAATTTACTACCGGGGCCACTCCACTGTGCAGTCCATATTTAGGTGTATCAGATATTAAACAACGGTGACAGTTGATGCCCAATTTTTTAATTATATTGTGGCCTCGGTACCAAATTGTGTACCGGGGCCACCACACTACGCAGTCCATACCCTTTTTTGGTCGAATTCTGACCCGTGGAGGGTTTTTTAATTATATTGTGGCCTCGGTACCAAATTGTGTAACGGGGCCACCACACTAAACAGTCAAGATAGATAGATGCGTATCATAGATAAAGTACATTCAGTGGTGTGGGGCAAATTGAAAAATATTCAAAATGCACTGACATTATCAAAAACAAGAGGTTGTCACACGCTAAAACTCCAACATGTATATGATGGAGAGGATGGAGGAGCAGCCGTATGTGCAGTGTAATGCAGACCTGTTGAAGGTTTTTTATATATTTTATTGTGGTGCCCAGTGCCCACTCCTCTACGCAGTCCAGATACATTTATTGGTGCGAATCATAAAAGTTCAGGGTTTTTAATATATATTGTGGTGACCCACTCCTCTACGCAGTCCAGGTACATTTATTGGTGCGAATCATACAAGTTGATGGTTTTCTTATTATATATATTGTGGTGACCCACTCCTCTACGCAGTCCAGGTACATTTATTGGTGCGAATCATAAAAGTTCAGGGTTTTTAATATATATTGTGGTGACCCACTCCTCTATGCAGTCCAGGTACATTTATTGGTGCGAATCATACAAGTTGATGGTTTTCTTATTATATATATTGTGGTGACCCACTCCTCTACGCAGTCCAGATACATTTATTGGTGCGAATCATAAAAGTTCAGGGTTTTTAATATATATTGTGGTGACCCACTCCTCTACGCAGTCCAGGTACATTTATTGGTGCGAATCATACAAGTTGATGGTTTTCTTATTATATATATTGTGGTGACCCACTCCTCTACGCAGTCCAGATACATTTATTGGTGCGAATCATAAAAGTTCAGGGTTTTTAATATATATTGTGGTGACCCACTCCTCTACGCAGTCCAGGTACATTTATTGGTGCGAATCATACAAGTTGATGGTTTTCTTATTATATATATTGTGGTGACCCACTCCTCTACGCAGTCCAGATACATTTATTGGTGCGAATCATAAAAGTTCAGGGTTTTTAATATATATTGTGGTGACCCACTCCTCTACGCAGTCCAGGTACATTTATTGGTGCGAATCATACAAGTTGATGGTTTTCTTATTATATATATTGTGGTGACCCACTCCTCTACGCAGTCCAGATACATTTATTGGTGCGAATCATAAAAGTTCAGGGTTTTTAATATATATTGTGGTGACCCACTCCTCTACGCAGTCCAGGTACATTTATTGGTGCGAATCATACAAGTTGATGGTTTTCTTATTATATATATTGTGGTGACCCACTCCTCTACGCAGTCCAGATACATTTATTGGTGCGAATCATAAAAGTTCAGGGTTTTTAATATATATTGTGGTGACCCACTCCTCTACGCAGTCCAGGTACATTTATTGGTGCGAATCATACAAGTTGATGGTTTTCTTATTATATATATTGTGGTGACCCACTCCTCTACGCAGTCCAGATACATTTATTGGTGCGAATCATAAAAGTTCAGGGTTTTTAATATATATTGTGGTGACCCACTCCTCTACGCAGTCCAGGTACATTTATTGGTGCGAATCATACAAGTTCAGGGTTTTTAATATATATTGTGGTGACCCACTCCTCTACGCAGTCCAGGTACATTTATTGGTGCGAATCATACAAGTTGATGGTTTTCTTATTATATATATTGTGGTGACCCACTCCTCTACGCAGTCCAGAAAGACACCTCGTTGCAACGTTTTGGACTAATAACTATATTGTGAGGTGTTCAGAATACACTGTAAATTAGTGGAAATGCTTGTTATTGAATGTTATTAAGGTTACTAATAGCATAGGAGTGAAAATAAGCCCAAAAACTTGATTTTTAAACTTTTTATGTTTTTTCCAAAAAAAATCCGAATCCAAAACCTTAAATCCGAACCGAGACCTTTCGTCAAGTGTTTTGCGAGACAAATCCGAACCCCAAAAATAATGAAAATCCAGATCCAAAACACAAAACACGAGACCTCAAAAGTCGCCGGTGCACATCCCTAATATATATATATATATATATATATAGACTAATAATAAACCAAATACTATCTGCTCCTGAATTACAGTGTAACGGAACCAATATGAATATGAATTATATAAATAACTAAATGTTGTAATGCGAGTGTGTGCGTGCGTATTTTACCGTGCGAACGCACCACGCCACGTGTTACGTGGAGTACGGATCGCATTTGCATGGCTAAACAATATTAAACCAATATACTTTCGTTCATCCAATTATACGACTTCAACACCCTGTAGTACCAATATTTTGTCAGTGAATTATTTGGCATCAAGTATAACAAGGTTGGCCGAATGTGGGCCCAAAACATTCAGCCCGGGGGGCACATGTTAATAAATAAGCACGCCGGTTTTGGGAAGTAATGCCTCCATGTATGGTCATGGTATAATGGGCAAATATTCCAGAAGACTCCTGTGCATTATACCTGCACTGGTTTAGAGATGGATGGGCTAATTCTGAAATTGTGACTAATTTAAACAATTCAGGATTTTAATGCGCAAATCAATCCAGGTTTGCCAAAATATGCTTTGTAATTTCTGCCAACTGGAGAATCAGGCCAAAGACTGTGCAGCAAATTTAAAGACGCCTAATAGCAAATGTCAACAAATGTCAAATTCAAATAGCTTTAAAAAAGTAACTTACAACTCTTCTGGCATTCATTCTTACCAGATTTTTCTAGGGTAAAATGTTTGTGGTTGCAATAATTTGTGATTGTGACTTGTCATGGGAGATAATTTGTTATCTGATCTCTGACTATTCTAATCTACAATTCTGTCCTACATAGCAGCATTGTCTATTTTTTATTTGCCTATTTTTAGTAGGATCCTACTTAATCAACTCTATATTGACTCAAAATCTATTTTAATCTAACAGATTTGTGTACATTTTTTTTATTTCATTGTACAAATGCAAATTGTATTTCTTTCAGTACTGTAGTAAAGCCAACGCCTATTGTTTCTGTATTTCATGACCAATATAGGTGTGCAATTATCCAGGTGATGCATTGCTTGCTATGTCAACTAGTGTATCCTTTCAAATACACTCATCATTAACTCCATAAGCTTTCTAAGTGTACAAATACCTTGACAATTTATTGCCATCTCTAGTAGTATATACTTACAATGCTGTGATGTATAAATAACCTTATTGATTTCTACACTTGTCATCAGTGCCATTTGTTTTTTAAGTGTACAAAATATTGAGGAATTATACTGACATCTCCACTGGTGTATTTTTTTACAAACCATTTGATAGGTGCAAAAAAAACAACATTTTTTTCTGCACTTATCACTATTACATGTCATTCTGTCCATTGTCTCTGATTGTCTGATTGAAGCCCTTTATGTACTGGGAAGTCATAATATCAATTTTATTGTATAGACTGTCAGTTTCTTTATAAATGATTTGCATAAAGAAAATGTAACACAATTATTTTCTACCAAAGTGATAGCTTTGTAGATATGAGTCAGACAAATGAAACTGTAGACTGTCTAGTCCATGTTGGTAGTGCTGATAATGAAACTTGTGAACCTCTTTCAGTCTCATGTGCAGCTAAGCCCGACTGAGGCTTTACTAGGTATGTTCTGGACTTACACATGTTTCTGTATGTGCAGATCAGGTGCATGTGCAATGAAACCTCAGGAGGGTGACCCAGCACAGTAGTGATAGTCATTCTCAATGTTAAAATCTATCTCAAGGGGATTATGAAGATGAACATTTACCTTACTCTGATCAAGTCCCCCGAGGAAGTCATACAGGTGGAGAAATGCATATGTATAATCAATAGGACAGCATTCCATGTGTTATGATCTGAGTATTGGTCGTGGACATTGGCCTGACTATTAAAGGACCAGTCCTTTCATCCCCGGGAGGCAGAAAAGGAAGGAAGTTCTTGTAATTTTCAGGTACCCATTATATTTGGGACCATTTCGTGTTCCAGATTAGCTGATTTTTTATTTTAACTTGATGTATATGTATTTTTATATTTCATTACATTTTTGATTTGTATACTACATTATATGCAGTTCCCATTTTACTCTTTGAGACCGTAGGGGATCAAACACACATTATATGACTGCTAACTTAGAGTGGAGAATTTTTGGGATCCTCAAGATTTAAACAGACAAGTCTTTCTAAATTGTTTATTTGGTGCAAAGCCATCCACTATTATTTATTGTAGTAAACTAATACTGTGATAGTTTATTCCACAATCAGTGCTTCTTCTCTTTATTTTGCTTAAAAATTATGCCTTTCAAGATTGTTGACTCTATATAATATTTGGGAATTGAATTTAAAAAAAAAAAAGAAAAAAAAAAGTTGTGCATGCTTTATACTTCAACACTAATAACATCCTTCCTAGCTTGCTGTGCTGTGCTGCCTGCTGCTCCCACCAATCATGTAGATGGCTGATGGGAAGTGGGTGATGTGAATGAGAGCTGAAATTTGAGCTAATAATGCGATTCACATTTGAGGTTTTTGTTTTATAAAACTGTTGAGATTTGCAGATTTTGAACTGAAATTCAACCAAATCACAATGAACAGATTTTTTGGGGTCATAAATTAGTCGTCCATTCCTCCCCTGTCATTTGCTCCGATATAAAGAGCAAAAGGTCTATAATATTTCTATCCAATATAGAGTGGTAAGTGAGAGGTTAACCTCAATACAGACACAAAGGGATTTTTTAATAATAAATATTCTATAAAGTGACATAAAATATGCCTGTTTAATACCTGTGAAACGTGATTAATTACCACTTACCACAGCTTGACAAAAAATGTACATACTGCACATTTGCAGAGATCTTAATCTTCTATTCAGTAACCATAGCCAACAGCCATGTCAACAACTGCATCTGGTAATGTGTGAGGTCTTAAAAGTTCAAGTCAAAGTAAAACTAGTTCTAAAAATGACAGTAGCTTATACAATTTATTGTACCACTGCCATGTTTCCTTATGAAGGGTTTTTATTAACAATTTCATGTAAATTTACTAACAGCAAACATAGCTTACTAATATAAGTGTGCAATCATGCAAGTTTACAAAAAAACTATTACAGAGTAGAAATGGGGTTTTCATGAGAAGGTGGATGTCACATTAATAACAATTTTATGATTTTATATTGAATCATGGAAATTAATTTCGAGATATTATGTAATATGAATTTTTTTTACCTGAAAGCACCCCACTCCGGACTTCACCAACTATTGAACCAATAGCCTCCCATATTTGAGATCCCATTGTTCGTGAGATACTCACCACTGCTGATGTCTGCACTTTACAGATTTCATCCAAATGATTCAATTGAATGCCTGTTATTCAGTGCGTTGGTTCCCCATTGTCAGACATGGCTCTTCTATCTTTCCACCAGTTGGGTAAATTGGTTTGGGTGGGAGGTGCTTTCAATTTAAAAACTCCTGACTCAACATGTCTAAATGAAATTGTATATTCAAATATTACTGTGGGCAGCAAATATGCCTCACAGCACTAGGGTCATGAGTTCAATTCCTGACCATGACCTTATCTGTGTGGAGTTTGTATGTTTTCCCCGTGTTTGTGTGGGTTTCCTCCCACGCTCCAAAAACATACTAGTAGGTTAATTGCCTGCTATCAAATTGACCCTAGTCTGCGTGTGTGTGTGTGTATGTTAGGGAATTTAGACTGTACGCTCCAATTGGGCAGGGACTGATGTGAATGAGTTCTCTCTGCGGAATTAGTGGCGCTATATAAATAGCTGATGATGATTAGGAGGTGTGGTTAGTACATATATGTCAGTACAGGTTAGGTTGGCGCAGATTGTACTATTTGCTCACCCACAGAACATGTACTCCCTCTGTACGTATTATCAAATGTAATATTCTAGAGAAAGTTTAATTTACTACTGGCCACACATGCATTTATTTTCTTCATTTATCTGGATATCTACTATTGGACACATGAACAAACAAAAGCTTTCAATTTTATAAAAAGAAAATCTGATCATTTGTCAATAAATTAACTCCCCTCACATTACAATTTTCAGTTGTAGCAAGCAGGGATGTTTATATTCAAACTATAGTTTGAGATCTATCTATTACAAAAAAATAGTTTTCAATCTGATTTCTGTTTTGTTTCACTCTTAGCAGTAGAGATCCTGATGGATCACTCATGTTTGTCCCTTTCTGAAAAGAGCAAAAAGTATTAGTATAGGGATAGGGTTGGTTTTAAATAAGAAAACCCAGAATCTTTCATATCTATGTTCAAAGAACAGAGCAACCTAGGATTAAGTCAATAAAATGTCATTGTTTGACATGTTAAACATTGACAAGCATCAGGTGAGCAGTTGAGATAGATAGATAGATAGATATGAGATAGCTAGATAGATAGATATGAGATAGATAGATAGATAGATAGATAGATAGATAGATATGATATAGATGATAGATAGATATGATGTAGATAGCTATAATATAGATGAAAGATAGATATGATATAGATGAAAGATAGATAAATATGAGATAAATAGTAGATAGATATGATATAATTGAATATGATATAGATCGATGTGAGATAGATATGATATAGATATGATATAGATAGATAGATGATAGATAGATAGATAGATAGATATGAAATAGGTAGATATAATATAGATGAAAGATAGATACATATGAGATAGATAGTAGATAGATATGATATAATTGGATATGATATAGATCGATGTGAGATAGATATGATATAGATGATAAATAGATAGACAGATAGACAGATAGATAGATAGATAGATATGATATAGATGAAAGATAGATACATATGAGATAGATAGTAGATAGATACTGATATAATTGGATATGATATAGATCGATGTGAGATAGATATGATATAGATGATAAATAGATAGACAGATAGACAGATAGACAGATAGATAGATATAATATAGATGAAAGATAGATAAATATGAGATAGATAGTAGATAGATACTGATATAATTGGATATGATATAGATCGATGATAGATAGATAGATAGATAGATAGATAGATACTATTGATTTGCTTGTTTCCTCATCAGCAGCTTGCAATGACTAAAACAACCTGCTACTTGCTTTTAAAATTGTGGCTGGGCCAAGATTTAATTGCCCTTCACTGTGTGTGTGTTGTAACTAATGCTATCAATGCCCGTCCTTCTACTTCCCCTAAATGTTTGCTAATGACAGAAGCATGTGAGGAAGTCATTTGACTTGTTGACCCCACTCATTTTGCTGAAGTCACGAAGGATGCCAAATGTGAAGCAGAAGGTTGTCAAAGATGAGTGGGATCTAAAAGAAAAAGTCTGAGCAGTAATACAAAGCAGAGGGGTTTCCCTATGGGATCTATTTATCTTTTAAACAGTCTTGTGAACTGCTTTTTAGTATCAGGTGCATCATCTTGAGAAACCATTGTACATTCCATTTAAAATTAGTTTAATGTTCCCACATAAAAAGGACCACAGCCAGGTGGCACATCAATATATGACTATACCGTGTAAAATAAAAAAATGCTGCTCGCAAGAATTTATGTGAACATTTATTACAGATGCCTTCCTTATTTAAATCATAGACATTTGTAAGCATTGGTTAATTTATGTGACTACAAAATCCTTAAAAAATTTGCTTTACAAAACTGAATCATGCCAACACAACGCAGAATAATGTCCACGCACAGCTCAATTTGCTTGATGCATCCCATATATATGTCCTACATGTTTACATGAAGATAGATACAAGATGAAGGGGTGTGACTGACATCAAACATCTGTTTAATGACTGCAGTATAAAGAATTAGAGCTCTCCATTCTTCTTGTTCTCTGCCACAACGCAGGTGTTCCTAACCTTGAATAATGTTCTGATGTGGCCATAAAAATAGAGATATATAAAGGAAACCCCTCTTTTTGAAATGTCACTGATATTTTTCAATGTTTTCAGATATTTAAAGTATTTAGAAGTTTTATAAAAGGATTGTTGGGTGTTGCCATATTAAATACAGACAAAATATATAATTACAAACACTTTATAGTGAATGACTTTACATAGAAGGTATAAAAATAGAATAAAAAAAGAATGAAATAATAGTTGAAAGGTAATTGACAGATGTAATGATATTAATGAGCAATAATACATCAACAACAATATTTTGACTTTTATTGTAATTTGTAATCTTTTGCAAGCTCCAGTTGATGATACACATTATCATTATGTCTTCAAGTAACATGTAAGATGGAACTAAATCTTACAGATACAATGTAGTGAACTTCAGTTTTACTTCCGAAACATTCATGTTGTCAAATGGATATACTACATTGAGGACTTTTTGACTCTTTTAAGTATCAAGATGGTGTATGTAAAACACATGAAATCCTCACATAGGGCCTTAGAGCTGGATTTAAAATCGCTTTCATGGTAATGCAAAAATGTGACTGTAACCAGGTCTCCAGGGCTATATTTTGATTTACACATAATAATAATAATTTGAAATCATACACAACACTAAGGGGCGTGGTTGACTTGCATCCCCATAATGTCAATTTACTGAACTTAAACGTGAATGTTCCTGATAAAACTGAAGGGGCTAGAAATCTAAGATGTGCTCAATTCAAACTACAGCTGTGACTTAGGTCACATTGGCAACAATAGACTTAGGTCCAACTCTAAATCAGATTCACGCTGCATATTAATTAAAAAGGTGCTATTGTGATAAACAGGTATCTGTGTTTCAATGCTTGAAATACAGTGTTCTGTAGGCCTCATACTCAGTGGCATCAATTTGGTATATTGTATTAGCATTTTAGTGCTAATACAATGAAAATGGAAACTATTGTTTCCAAGGACCTAATACTCACTCACAGTGTTTTTTATTAATTATTATTATTATTATTATTATTATTATTATTATTATTATTATCCTTAATTTATAGGGTGTCATAAAGCGTCTGTACAGAGAGCATACATTAATACAATATATATCATTACAGGACAATACAATAAACACAAAGCATTACAATTCACAACCCAACCATGAATAGTCATAGAGAGCAATAAGGTACAAAGTTCATCCTAAAACATACTAACTAGAAACAGGGAAAAGGACCAGAGGGGAATGAATCAGAGCAAACTGATCCTCTGCCCCGGAACGTGGGTGCAACTTACAGGATCAGAGCCAGTGATTGCGAAGACAAAGGAGATGTAGATACCGAGGGCATAGAGTCCAGGGAAGAAGTGCAAAATATAGATGGTGCATATGTTTGGGAGCATTGCCTTTTTTCAACTGCTGGATGCTATTTCAATGACCTCCAATGACCTCCTGAATTAGAGCCCCAAGTACCAAAAGCATATGGCGAATGTATTTGTTTTTCACTGGTATTTTAAATTGCATTTGTCAACTCAAATCAAACATCTTATGAACGGTTACACAATTAAAATATCAAGTTATCCTTTTCACTGTATTTCAATTTCAAAATGTTGTATGCACAGGTTCTTACAAGAGTCTTGCAGAAAAGTTAGACTAACCTAGTGATCTATTTTACACACCCAAACTATACATTTATTGGCCTGTCATGATGATACAGCAGTACTTGCTGAGACAAATGAAAACTCTATAATGCAATGCAACATGTAAACATGTAAGTAAGGTAAAAAAAAGATACCTTGACATCCATGATTAGTAACAAATTTAAATGAATGAACCTATCAGTAAGTTAAATTGCATTGAGATCATGCACCTATAGTGAGACAGACTTTGACTGATTCAGAATCTCAGAGCAAACAGAGTTGTTGGCATGTAACAACATGCAACACAAATGGGTTCATACCAACTGGATTTTACTTGTGTTTTGCCAATATAAACGTTATTAAAAATAAAAATGAAATGCAAACACATTTGGCGTGCAGTGTTTTTAGTAGCACTTTAGAGATCTCTGTAAGATACACAATGCCTTCACATATGGCAAAAGCAAAATATGGAACAAGTAGTATTAAAAATAAAAACACTACCACAACGCTATTAAAATGCAATGCAAGTAAAACTCCAATGTGTATGGTAACCCCAGCAACAATGGTTTTTAGTGTAAAACTGTACATATACAGGCCTCTTGTGTTAAAAAAAACACAGATAAAATGCATTTAAAAACTGCCAGTGGGTACAAGCTCTAAAGCAGTAGCACTATTAAAGCACCTCCATCACAAATACAAATCAAGAAGAGGATGTATTTAAAAAAAGACTCAAAAAGGATAAGTTGCTGCTTAGAAAGTAAAATTAATTTGAGATATGTGATCTTAGATTATCTCATATAGTTCCAACACAATAAATTCTTTCTCATAAGATGCCTTCTTTTAATGGAGTTTGGAAATAATAACACTCTACATGTGTTTGTATATCATGTGTAGCAGCTTATCAAAAAAGTGTAAATTATATTCACCAATGCTCAGGAGAAGAACTGTGCACTCACCAGAGTAAAGCAATAGTCAGTCCATAGTGCATGTTTATATTCCAGGGCATTCACCCCTGCAAATTGTGTCTGAAATTATAAGTGGATAAAAGCTACAAATTCATCATCATCATCATCATCATCATCATCATCATCATCTATTTATTTATATTGCGCCACTAATTCTGCAGCGCTGTACAGAACTCATTCACAGCAGTCCCTGCCCTTACAATCTAAATCCCCTAGCATACACAGACTGAGAGAGACTAAAGGCAATTTAATAGCAACCAATTAACCTACTAGTATGCTTTTGGAGTGTGGGAGGAAACCGGAGCACCCGGAGAAAACCCACGCAAACACAGGGAGAGCATACAAACTCCACACAGATAAGGCCATGGTCAAGAATCGAACGCAACACTCCAGTGCTGTGAGACAGAAGTGCTAACCAAATTAACAAGCCTCCTTATATGACATAGGTTAAAAAAATGTTTATGAAATGCAAAAATAAAAACGTATGTAAAACCATATATCACATAATTTAATACCTCTTAGGGATCCCTGCCAAGCCAAAATGACATGAAAACAGTACTGTGACTATGAGAGGCGGGAGGTCCTGGGTCTTTTGGCTGTGGAGATGATGTAAAACTGAAAAGTTCTCCTCGTCTGTATAAGAATTTTTGATTCTGTTTAATTTTAAGTGTAATAATGATTGAATCATTAAATTTTGCAAATTCCATGCAGTTCCTTTGCATGTTATGTCTGATAGAATTTGTATTTCTACCCTAAAACATCATCATATTTAATTATCTCTCTTGTGGACATAATAGTTGCCTATTCCTGCTGTGTTTAAATAGAGCCAAATGTATCCTTTTACTGAACTGTCAGTTAAGCTTGGTATTGAACCATAGGTAGATTAATAAACAATTGGCGCTCTTGTAAAGTGATGTGAATACTTGCATGGAAAAGTAATTTTTTGTCTTATTCTGGCATCATGAGCTGTCATATTCAAAACTATATATGCACTGTGAATATGAATAATATGTCTCAATTCTAAACACAACTAAATCACACACAAATTACAGTATTTGTTTACTGCAGATGTCAACTTCCTAACCGCATGCTCCCTTGCGCACTAAATCGAATACCCAACAGTGGTTGTACAAATTTATTGCCACTATTCCCTCACTCCATTCATTTTTATTATCCCTTAATTATATATCGCCAACATATTATGCAGAGTTTTCATTGAGAATATTTTATCATTCACTACAGTCTCTGTCATAGTGGAGCTAAACCACGCACACCCTAACAATAATCTGCCAGGAACTTTTTGGATAGTGGGAGTGGTGGGAAATAGAAGCACCCAAAGGAAACCTATTCAAACATGGGGAGAACATAAAGGTATCACCCAGTGTGGTGATTGCTTAGCTTTCACTCATCTCGAAAGAGTTGGAGATAATTCAATAAAAAATAATGAAAGATATCAACAAAAATATAACATATTCAACATATTGTAAAAAGCACTGTAAAATGTAAGAAAAAATTCCTTAATTGTGTCAGCCTCCAGTCTTGTGTTTTATATTGCCACAGATATATATATATATATATATATATATATATATATATATATATATATATATAGTGGTCAGGGTGGAAGTTGGTGGTATGGAAAATGTCATGGGAATGTAAGCGAATGGAATTTGATCAAAGCAGTAGGAGAAGTGGCGGTATGGCATACCACCGTATATCAGTCCACTTCGTTCCCTGTGTATATACAAAGTACATGTACAAAGGATGGCTGTAGTTTCCCCCTACAAATACTGTACAGTTTTAACAAATATTTAGTTCTAATTTCTAATAAGTTCCAGAAATATGTGTACGCACATTTGTAAATGTTACTAATACTTACTTTATGTAAACTCTTATATTGGTACAGTGGTCTGCCTGTAATAAAACTACAAATTGTTTCCAATCTCAATAAGCCCAGGAGGAGCAGAGAGACTGTTCTCTCTTATGGATGATATGTTGTCTATATCACATTCCAGTTGTTGGGAAAACAACAGCTGTGTTTCAGCCATCTAAAAAAAAATCCCCTGACCTCCAACTGAGGCAAGCTGGGAATACAGACAGAAATCCTTTGCATGGGATTCTTGTAGCGAAAAATAGGATTTCATAATGGATTAATAAAATTGGCTAACAAACAAATTTTCAGCTTTTATACATGATAATCTATGTCAAGATGTGGCTTTTGTGACTATTTGTTTGGAAGGAGTGGTCAGCACATGTCCAAGCTCATGAGTGTTGTAAGTGTCAAAGTTATGTTACAAGCCATGTGTTTCGGTTCTGTTACAGTGGGAACACAGTTAGGGCCTTGTTAAGAATGGTATGTCATGGTTACAATGCTAAAGGGATGTTGGGAGGCATGTCTCGTCAATAGAAATAATGTGATGAACAAAGGGAATTTATATGCAATATGTACATTTCCTGGACCAGTTACAGCTCACACTTTTCCAGTTTGACTGATAACAGCGTTAGGTCAACAGACGAGCCACCTCCATATTTTTACAAAGCTTTGTCACAGTTGGCCGGTGCAAATGTTTCCATCATTTAGATACTAAATTGTGTGATGTATGTGTGTGCTATTTATCACATGGACAAGTTATAGATTGGAGCAGGAGGTCATTTGAACGTATTTGTTTCATTAACATTTTTGCTATGGCAGTCTGCAACATCAGCCATTCAGGAAAGCTTGGGAGGTCCCAGTGAATAATGACTTACACACTACCAAGGAAGCGCATGCTGGACTGTATTTTTCACCAATTTTGTACATACATATTTAACACACATGGCCCAATGGTTATTAGATGAGTTCTATCAAACACACATGCTGCATTTAACATTGTTTCCATGAAATGTCAGAGGATCTAAATTCATTATGTACTAAAGAGCTGTCTCGGTTGCATACATTACATTAAGATTAAGTATTATTTGCACTGTTACTTATGGTCTCACTAAGCTCACTGTGAAATCTGTAAAAATATAGATGTGACCACAAAATTCATCTGGTGTATATAAAATAGAACATCTATTGGAGCTCTCTGCACAGGAGATGGTGATCAGCTTATTGTGTGGCTTGGTCATTGAGCCACAAAATGAGTTATGGTAAAAGGAGAGATGCACATGAGTTTTGTATGTGAGAAGCAAAGGAACAGATCAGCTATATGGGCACTCACAAAGTAAATAAATATCACTGGACTGCCACATGTATATTATTTACTCTGGATTACCGATTATCAGTGCATTATACAGTGAGCTCCTAAACTGCCACATTATGTGTCTGAGTGTGCAGGCTGATGACCTGTTGCTTCTACGATTTTTCACAAATAAAAGCATGACTAACTGCTCCAACTTTCACTTTGACTTGCTTTATTTTTACTTCTTGATTTGTGTAAAATTTGTATGCTCTTGTATATTTATTTTGGCTCTGTAGCCTGCTTGATTCTTCACTGGATGAATGATGTATCTAACTCATGGTCCTCTCATTGCTAAATCCCAAGCCCTCTCGTCAGGTGTCATAATTACTAATCTGTCAGTAGTTTCTCACACAGTAGACCACCCTCTGCTGTTTCAGTTGTTTCATATTATTGGGATCTGAAACTAAGGACAATTGTGGTACTTTTCTCTCTTCACACTCCAGTCTGGTGACATTTGCTTATGTTTAGAGATGAGCAAATAGATTTGGACACATATCAGAGTTTTGCCATTTGCAAACTAAGTTGCAAATCACTCTCTATTTGCCTAATAATAACTTAGAATAACTAAGTCCAGGTACATACTGGAGCTTTTTCGACCAATCATTGGGCAAATCAGATGACATACGACTGTTCGGTCGGAAGTTGGGTTAGTATGCCCCAAAGTGTTGATTGTCGGCTCATTTGTATGATCGTACTGTTTAATAATTTCTTCCCAATTAACTAACGATCATGTAGTGTGTATGCACTCACGATCATGATTTCCATAGAGTTTACAGAGTCATGGACTTTTCAACCAATGCCGGCAATGAACATATCCCTGTGACTTAAATGTAGAGAGTACTATAGATGGAATAGTTTGTTTGTTCAGTCTGAGACTGAACATTAAGTTTCGGAGTCACAGAAGCTAACAAAATTCGTAAGGGCATATAGATAGCTATCATCATCATCATCATCTATTTATTTATATAGCGCCCCTAATTCCGCAGCGCTGTACAGGGAACTCACTCACATCAGTCCCTGCCCCATTGAAGCTTACAGTCTAAGTTCCCTAACATACACACACAGATTGAGAGAGACTAAGGGCAATTTAATAGCAGCCAATTATCCTATCAGTATGTTACTGGAGTGTGGGAGGAAACCGGAGCATCCAGAGGAAACCCACAGAAACACAGGGAGAACATACAAACTCCACACAGGTAAGGCCATGGTTGGGAATCAAACTCATGACCCCAGTGCTGTGAGGCAGAAGTGCTAACCACTAAGTCACCATGCTGCTAAAACAAGGCGGTTTATAAGTGTGACAGGAATGAATGAATGAAGGAGTGGCTATTGTGCTGTCGATCTCTAACCGACTAGAGGACCAAATTGTCACTCACCGGACTGTTAGTGCCTCTAGGTTGGGACATGGGTCTCCCTCGCTCCTGCCGGCGCCTCTCCTGAGCCGCGGCTGTCTGCCATCTTGACTAAGATTGCGCATGTGCAGAAACCCTGAACTGTTAATACCTCGCCTCTAGTCTCATTGGTTAATTAATCACCTCTCAGTACTTAAGGCACCTGTTGCCCTATTACCTTTGCCTGTTCTTGGTTCTCATTCCTTGAGACTCTGAGGTGTTTCCTGTTTCTGCTCGTGTTATCCGTTTGCTCTGGACAAGTCTCCTCTCCACATCGGTAGTAGAACTTACCCGCTGCAGACTACTCTCGCTACCTCCGTTACCTGCCTGCTTCTGGACAAGTCTTCTCTCCACATCGGTAGTGAACTTACCCGCTGCAGACTACTCTCGCTACCTCCGTTACCTGCCTGCTTCTGGACAAGTCTCCTCTCCACATCAGTAGTAGAACTTACCCGCTGCAGACTACTCTCGCTACCTCCGTTACCTGCCTGCTCCTGGACAAGTCTCCTCTATACATCAGTGGTACAACTTGCCTATTGCAGACCACTCACGTTGCTCCGTTACATGCCTGCACCTGGACAAGTCTTCCCTTCACATCAGTGGTACAGCTTGCCTATTGCAGACCACTTACGTTACTCCTTTCCACGCCTGCACCTGGACAAGTCTTCCCTTCACATCAGTGGTACAACTTGCCTATTGCAGACCACTCACGTTACTCTGTTCCACGCCTGCACCTGGACAAGTCTTCTCTACACATCAGTGGTAAAACTTGCCTATTGCAGACCACTCACGTTACTCCATTCCATGCCTGCGCCTGGACAAGTCTTCCCTTCACATCAGTGGTACAACTTGCCAATTGCAGACCACTCACGTTATTCTGTTACACACCTGCGCTGGACAAGTCGTCTCTACATATCCGTGGTGAAACTTACCAGCTGTAGACCATTCATGTTTCCTTGTGATATAGCTACTACTCTGTATGGTACCTATTAGCTGGACTAGAGTCTGCAAGTGCCTCTGTATTGTAGCTGCAAGTCGCTGACTCTTCTACTATATTGTTGATTGGTCTTTGCCTAACGTTATCCAGTTATCAAGTACTGGCCTGCTGTATGCTACCTGCGTGCTAAGGCACTTGGACTCTTTCCTCATTTTATCCTGTTTACTAAACTGCTGTACCATCACAGTTCCACGGTGCCAAGACTCAGCATTTATACTATTGACATTCCTTTCCTCTATTCTACTGTATGGTTCCACTGATTCACCACACTACCCATAGGTCCGCACTTCTGGTAAGTGTAGCTACACCTGGTGAATTCTGGGTAAAACTCCTAGTGCCTGTGACAGTAAGAACAGGCCATGACAGACCCATGATCGGAACCAACAGCTAAGGATATGCTGCAGTACCTGGTTACTCGGGTTGAACAACAAGATGCTCGTCAGCAACAATTATTTCACTGTTTGCAGTCTCTAGTCTCTCGGGGAGATCCTGTGCAAAATGAATCTTCTACTAATAATCCCCTGGAGTCTTCTTCTCTCCCAGTGTCATCCCAGGTGTCTGTTGCTTCTACTCTACACCTGCCTACTCCTTCAATATTTGATGGAGATCCAAAAGCTTGTAGGGGCTTTCTCAATCAGTACTCTATTCATTTTGAGCTCCAACCTCCTTTCCTCTATTCTACTGTATGGTTCCACTGATTCACCACACTACCCAGAGGTCCGCACTTCTGGTAAGTGTAGCTACACCTGGTGAATTCTGGGTAAAACTCCTAGTGCCCATGACACAAATGAAGAGTACAGATCCGAAGGTAAATTGTGTCTAGTGTGTATGCCCGAGCTATCGGATCTTCAATTATTAGTAATATCATTGTAGATAACCATCAGGCACCATACCTGCTGACTACCAGCCCTTTTTAAAACTCCTTCCATTCACCTGATTGATTGATTGCCTGTCAGCCTTGTCTATTGAAAGCACTTGTTTCATTATCTGAGTGCCAGATTTTTAGGGCTCCTCTCCTGTAAAGACATGTCCTAGTCTGGCTGATGTTTTCCAGCTGCTGCTGAGTACTATCACCAATACCTGCTTTCAGCTATCCAGTGTTTCAGCACTATCCTGCTGCAGAGCATTACCACCTTTACCTGCTTCCAGCTCTCCTTTGTTATAGCGTCATCTGGCTGCAGTGTGTTACCACCTACATCCTAGCTCTCCAGTGTGTCAGGACTATTCTTCTGCAGAGTGTTACCACCAATACCTGATCTCAGCTCTACGGTGTTACAGCATCATCCTGCTGCAGGGTATTTCTACCAATCTCCATCTCCTGCACATCGGTGCTCCTGTTCTCCATCTACCTGTAGACCATCGCACTTCCTCATGATCCCGACCCTAGGGGTTTCCTAGCTCCACAGGGCCTCTGTGCCTCATCTACCTGCAGAATATACTAATCAATATTAATCCTTTCAGCAACCATCTTACTCCTGTGACTTGGTTCTCCTCTCAGTCTCACTTGTGACCCTCCTTGAGAATCGTAAAATGTGGTTAGGGAGCTGCTGAGTCCAAACTCCCTTGCAGGGTCCCGGAGGAATATCTCCCTCTCTGTTAGACTCTGCGCTTCTTGGTGGGTAGCATCAACTCAAGCAGACTATTCGGGTTCTTTCAGACCCTAGTGCTTGACAATAACACGCCGGTCTGAAAATTCTTTCAGTGTGTACTTCGCTTAACACTTACTAGTGAGTCAGTTTAATAACAGTACGTGAAGACTAAATAATACAATCTGTAAGCATCAGCAAACATCACAGGTCTACAGGCTTATAAAAGGAGCTTACAGCCCCTCGCTCATTATTTCTGTATTCTGCTAAAAGAAAATATCTCTGGCTGCGCTCTGTGACTGTGGCTATAAGTCGCTGAGAATATTGTACACTTGTGTGCAAACTCACTGACTGGCACTGGTGTATTTGTAAAAATGCTACAAGTAGAACACTGGTAAATTACAATGACACAAAGCATTCAATCATTCATACAATAAAAATACATCATTGTGTTCACAACAAACTTATGTCATTTGAAATGATCCTAATCATGAAAATCAGCAACCTGTCACCAATACTCCCTACAGCAGTCCCAAAAATATTTTTATTTATTTATTTGTTTGTTTGTTTGTTTATTTATTTTTATTATCAAATATTTTATTGATTTTTTTTCAAACAAATCAGAAATAAAAATAACAAAATAACTGTGTACTTTGATGTAATTGCAGGTAATGGCCTTCCTCGTGGAATTTGTAGTTCATTTTACGGAAGAGCTGTCACACTTTTTGGCCAATTCTTTTAGATCAGACCAAATGTCAAAATGCTGTGCTGACTCATCTGCATCACCACTGGGTGTCTTGGGAAAGCTAAGTTTATTCCTAGCAGCAATTTCCAGAGAAACTGAAGGAAAAGATGTCATTGTGTCATGTACCACTTGAACTGTCGGCTTGCTGACCAGGAGCTCATTGCATCTCTTGAGATCTGGGTCAGTTGGAAAGAAAGAAAAGACATAGATCTTAAACCTAGGATCAAGCACAGTTGCCAAAATGTAAGATGTTTCAAGATGTTGATAACGTTTGGTTCCTGACGAAGCGAATAAAGTACTTAATCTACAAGTCCAACATAATTAGCGGAATTGCTTTGTTTCATTTCCTCCTTTAATTTCTCTTGCTGCTTTTCAAAAGTCTGATTAGGGGAATCACTTCACTCAAGCTAACAGTGTCTGCACTCTCTTCACAGGTGACTACTTTGAGTGGTTTCAGCACCTTTCACAACACGGAAAGTATTCTCCACTGCGCTGGACTAAAGTACATTCCCCCTTAATTATATTCTTCTTTCAACTGCTGCATTCTCCTACACGCTGTTGCAGAATCCCAAAAATTACCCTAAATATTTCGGGACACAGACAGCATTTCCTGCATGTCATTGTCATTTTTTAAAAAGTTCTGTACCTCCAAGTTGATTGTGTGAGCAACACAGGAAATGTAATGGAATTCCCTCCTTTGTAATGCTCTAACAATATTGGTGGCGCTATCAGAAATCACATATCCTCAGGAGAGTCCAAGCAGGATAAGCCATGTTGCAATGACATCCCTTAATTTTTCAAACAGGTTGTCAGCAGTATTATCTCTGACCTGCGCCTTGTCTCGTCTCTGATAACCACCTCTCACTCCCGCCTTTAAGACTTCTCCCATGCTGCTCCCCACTTATGGAGTTCTCTACCATACTCAGTCAGATTTTCCCACAGCCTTCAAATCTTTAGATGGTCTTTGAAAACCCATCTCTTTTTTCGAGGTGACATTATCCTCAATAACACTATTCACACTAATGCACCCTCACAACTATCCCAATCTCCACTCTGAGCTACACTCGCTCCTCTTGTTTCAGATATGTGCCCTCTTCCTTTTAAGTGTAAGCTCTCTAATGAGCAGGGTCCTCCATACCCTTTGTTTTCATGTCTCCATTCATTTTGTCTGCCTTGTCTGTTCTTGTTTTACGTATGTCTTGTTTTATGTATGTCCTTGTCTTCCCTATTGTACTATGCTGTGGAGCACTGTGGTGCCATACAAATCTACGATAATAATAATAATATGCCTCTTAGTGCAGGCTGTAAGTGCAGCGCCCACTCTGAAGCAGGTTGTAGCGCAGGAACTGTAGGCAGCGGCTGGCGAGTCGGAACTGGAGGCATCGGCTGGCGACTCGGAACTGGAGGCAGCAGCTGGCGATTCAGAACTGGAGGCAGCGGCTGGCGACTCGGAACTAGTGGAAGGAGACTCGGGACCGGACACAGTGGCAGGAGACTCGGGACCGGACAAAGTGGCAGGAGACTCGGGACCGGACACAGTGGCAGGAGACTCGGAACAGGAAGCAGAGACTGGCACCTCGGAACAGGAAGCAGAGACTGGCATCTCGGAACAGGAGGCAGAGGTTGGCACCTCGGAACAGGAGGCAGAGGCTGGCACCTCGGAACAGGCGGCTGGAGATTTTGCCTCAGGACAGTCTTGTGAACAGTCTTGTAAAAAATGTACATCACGGGTGCAGTAAAGACATAGTTTATCAGTCCTTCTGCGCCAGGACAGATGGGGGCGTGGAGCACTTGAGAAAATGGAGTTTGATACACCGCGGTTCCTACTAGATGGCAAACTTGTAGAGAAAGTCTTGAGAGGTGCTGCTTGCACAGATAAACTTGGTTTTTCCCTGGGTGGATCCATTTCTGGGCAAAGGTATCTTGATTTCACTTTATTACTAGGTACAGACTCTGGAGGATGTACTGCAGTGATGACTTTCTCTCTGGAAAAAGAATTAGCTACTCCAGAACTGGTATTAGAGTAAATAGTGTATATATATATATATATATATATATATATATATATATATATATATATATATATTTATATATATATATATATATATATATTTATATTATTATTAATTTTTATTTATAGGGCGCCACTAGGTATCCATAGCGCCGTACAGGGACAGACAGAAACACGATACAGGGTGAGACAGCACAATACAGTTAACAGAAATCACAGTAACTCAGAAGCTCAATGAACAGCTAGATTAGAGGTGAGAGCCCCCAGGGGGGTAGAGACAGGGGCCGGAGGACCTCGCGGAGGAGACAAGGAGCTGGAGAGCAGAGTTAAGGTGGTGGAGAACAGAAGGAGAGGAGGCCCTGCTCGGAGGAGCGCACAATCTAAGGGGAGGGTAGGACGGACAGAGACACAATGGTAGGAGGAGGGAATGGGGATGACGGAGGCAGGGACGGAGGGGGGGAGAGGAGAATGAAAAGGAGGGAAGTAGGAGGGGGACAGGAGAGGGTGGGGGGTAGGGGGAGACTGGGAGGAGGTCAATGGGTGGGGGACTGAAGGGCTTTAAGGAAGAGGTGGGTTTTTAAGGCCCGTTTGAAGCTAGACAAGTTGGGGGAAGTTCTGATGGAGCGGGGGAGCTGGTTCCAGTGGAGGGGGGCAGCGCGGGAGAAGTCTTGGATGTGAGCATGGGAGGAGGTAACCAGGGGGAAGAGAGGCGGCAGTCGTTAGCCGAACGAAGAGGGCGGGATGAAGCGTGAATGGAGATGAGGTTGGAGATGTAGGGAGCAGTGGAGTTGGAGAGGGCCTTAAAAGTAAGAGTGAGGAGCTTGAACATGATTCTGTAGGGGATGGGGAGCCAGTGGAGGGATTGGTAGAGGGGGGAGACAGAAGAAGAGCGGCAAGAAAGGAAAATGAGCCGAGCGGCTGCATTGAGTACGGAGCGAAGGGGAGCGAGATGAGAGCGGGGGAGGCCAGTAAGGAGGAGGTTACAGTAGTCTAAGCGGGAGATAATAAGAGAGTGGACAAGGGCTTTGGTGGCATCTTGGGAGTGGAAGGGCCGAATGCGTGCGATGTTGCGCAGCTGGAAGCGGCAGGATTTGGCGAGAGAGAGGATGTGAGGGACAAAGGAGAGAGAGGAGTCCAGGGTGACGCCGAGGCAGCGAAGTTGAGAAACAGGGGAAATAGAGGGGTTGAGAGCGGTGATAGAAAGGTCGGAAGGGCAGGGGGAGTGAGTGGGGGGAAAGACAATAAGTTCGGTTTTTGTGAGATTGAGTTTGAGGAATCTAGAGGACATCCAGGAGGTGATGGCGGAGAGGCAGGCGGACACCCTGGAGAGGAGGGAGGGAGAGAGATCGGGAGAGGAAAGGTAGAGTTGGGTGTCATCCGCATAGAGGTGGTACTTGAGACCAAAGGAGCTGATGAGTTCACCGAGGGAAGAGGTGTAAAGGGAGGGGTCCGAGAACAGAGCCATGGGGAACCCCTACTGGAAGGGAGGAGGGGGGGGGATAGATCCGGAGGTGGAGACGGAGAAGGTACGGCCAGCAAGGTAAGAGGTGAACCAGGACATACATATATATATATATATATATATATATATATATAAATAAATATATATATATATATATATATATATATATAAAAATATATATATATATATATATATATATATATATATATATATAAAAAAATATATATATAAAAATATATATATATATATATATATATATATATAAATATATATATATATATATATATATATATATAAAATATATATATATATATATATATAAAAATATATATATATATATATATATATATATATATATATATATATACACACAAAAGGTCCAACATAATTCCTGACAGACAAGAGCTGCAGGATGCAGGTCGTGACAGGTAAGAGATACATACATATCTATCCTGGGTATCTTCAGCCCTGGAGGGAAGATATAAAAAAACATGAATGACAATGATCTCTTAGTATAGCTTAGTCTTATAGAACATCTATATGATTATGGATATAGTAATATGGAGAGGGGGAGGATTAGGGAGGGGGTGTTGGGAGCACTTAACCCAGATCAATGTTGGCTGACAGGGATGAATATTTTTAATTTTTCCCATCTGGACCACACTTCAAAGTATTTTGGCATGATATTTTGTGAATGATGCATGAATCTCTCATGTCCTACAGTCTCATTGACCAGAGCCACCCAGCTAGTAAATTGAAGTTTCTCTTTGCCATCTATGTTCTAGCAATAATTTTCTTTGGCTAGGGCAAGTAGATTGAGAACATATTTGGTAGCACATCTACCCAGCAAAATATTTATTCTTAGGCCAAAAATACATGTCTTAGAGAAAAGCAATGGTATCTTGATACCTGTATTTCTTATACCCAGGGGCAGAATGGGCTGGGGGTCTGGGGGGCATCTGCCCTCCGGGCCAGTCCCATAATGAGCTATCTTGGGCTGGGTCACTTGGCCATCAGAATTTTTTTCCTTTTAAAATAGGCTTCTAAGTCAAGTCTTGCCCCCCGGGCTATACTCTGCCAGCCCTCCCTTGCTTATACCCTTTACTACTCACAACCAAAATTCTCCAAAGCAACCTGCATGGAGAGTAATATACTCTATGTAGGATATACAGTTGAACTTGTCTGTATCGGGTACAAAAGGTTTCCTAGTGCTGTTCAACAAAACAGAGTGTCAGCATCCACAGTCTCTAACTTCCTCTTCAATGTGTTCCATATCAGCAAGGCCTGTCGTAGTAATGGTGGGATTGTTCTTGTGGCCCGGGTACCCAACAGGGCATGTATGGGTGATCTATCAAACCCTGTCTATCTTCTCAGGAGGCTTAAGAGGTCAGCCATAGGGGAGTCTCCCAACCACTCTCGGAGATGTGTCATTTGTGTAGCAAAGTAATAAGCCCTAAAATCTGGAAGGTCTAGTCAGTTGCACGCTAATGACAGAGGGAGGTCAGTTAAATTATTGCCCCGTTTCTTCCACCAGACCAGAGAGGATAGATGTCTGTTAATTTGGGAGAAGAGATGTTTCAGCAGATGGATGTTTCGGGAGTGTAATGAATATATGAATTTAGGTTGAAGGATCATTTTAATTAGATTCACTCTACCAGATACAGATAGAAGTAGTCTTTTTCAGTTAGAGATCTTGGCTCTAAGATAATTGGTTACCGGGTCTATATTTAATGGTATATAGTTATTTACTGAATTTGTGATCCAGATCCCCAAATATTTAAATCTGAGCGTCCATTGCAGCTGGTGGTTCTACTCAGTAATCGATGGAAGACCCCTGCCTCCTGCCAATTGGAAAAATATTAGACTTAGACCAATTTATCTTTATGCCAGAGAAAACACCAAATTTGTCTACAAGTCGTAAGAGTGTAGTTAGAGATGTGTGTGAGTCTTTCAAAAACAGAAGCATATCGTCAGCAAAAAGTGTGACTTTATCATCTCTGTTACCTTTCCCGAGGCCACAAATTTCAGGATGTGCGCGTATTATACATGCTAAAGGCTCTATAGCAATGGCAAACAAGGCTGGGGAAAGGGGGCAACCCTGTCTCGTACCCCTTCCCAAATTAAAGGGGGAGGTAGTGTCTCCATTAATACTAATTCTGGGCAAAGGGACAGAGTATAACAGTTTTACCCAGGCTAAGAATTTAGGACCAATACCAAATTTATGTAAAGTTGCCCATAGATATTTCCATTACACGGAATCAAATGCCTTTGCTGCATCCAAGGACACAACCACTTCCTCATCTCCATATCCACCCGGCATCTACAAATGGGTAAAGAGGCGTCTGAGGTTAATGACTGTAGATTGTACAGGTATGGGCGATCACCCTGTTTAACCATATAGAAAGTACCTTAGCCAAAATCTTGACATCTGTTATCAAAAGAGAGATGGGTCTATAAGATTCAGGCAATAACGGGTTCTTTTCTGGTTTGGGAATGACTACTATCAGTGCCTTTCACATAGATGGTGGTAGAACTACTGCATCGAATAAATCATTGTAGTTGGTTAATAGTTTGGGAATGACAAAATCACTAAACTTTTTGTATAACTCTATGGTAATCCATCAACACTCGGAGCTTTACTATATGGGAAGGACGGTATAGCTGCCTCAATCTCCTCTACAGTAATAGGGGCCTCAAGGGAGTCCACACCCTCCATGGACAGTCTAGAAAGATGCAGTTACACAAAATACTTGTGTAACTGAGATTCAGAGTAATCTGCCTTTGAGGTATACAAATCAAATGTTCAAAAAAATCTATTCTGATTGTAATGATGCATATATTTTTTTAAAGAGTGTATGGAGAGCCACCCACTTCTGCAACATATGTACAGAGAAAGAGGGAAGCATACTCAAATTGCCCAATAATATTTCCAACTGATATTGACCCACTGGGATGTTGGCAGAATAAGCCTCACCAGTGGCTAACATCATCAAAATTATGATGCTTCAGAAATGCAACTTAAAAGCACACTCACTTATCCCAAAAATTGTAAAATTACTGACATTTATTCTTAACAAGCTAGTATAGGTAAGCTCCTTATTCTTATATTTGGTGTCATTACAGTAATTGGCTTATGTGTCAGATGTGTTCCTACTGTGTTGAAGAATGGAAAGCGTTCTACTGAGGTAAATATTGAAAATGAGACTGTAATGATGAGGAGAAATACAGGTATCATGGTTAACAAAGAATTGCATTATAATCCTGTTTTAGAACACATAACTAGGTGCCAGTTTTGTGCACTATCAAAGGGTGGAACCGTGGAAGTCGAATAATTGAATGAAGTCGTTTCAAATTAATAACCATCAATTGGCTTTATCAGAAAATATGCAAATAGCACGCTACAGTGTGGAAGTGCATATTTATCAATAACACGTGCGAACATTTCTGCATACACTTACACTCACACATTAATTTGTAAATAGTTCACCTTAATAAAGTTCCAACACACAGTCTTTTATAATCTAATGTAATAGATTTAAGAGTTTAATATAATATGGTTAAAAACACTTTATTGATATCTAAGGTTCAGGATATAGGATCATCATTATGATTATCATGTTTAGTGTCATTTTAATCCACTTTTCACCATCAGACATCCGCTACTATCGGCTAAGCGATTGCACCTTGCATACGCAAGTTATAGATGATAAAGCATAAATTGTCAAAATGATACTGTGTTTGTAATGCTAAAAGACCAGTTTGAACCAGCTTTTCAGAGGGAAAACACATAGGCAGCTGTTGGAGAGTTGACCACCACCCTTTTGAGGGCATCGTTTGAATCGACCTATGACCTGCATTATACTGGACTGTCCTAAATCCTGAACCAATGGAAAATGCCATGACATCACTACTTTTTTTTATGTACCACAAACTGTATATAAACCAGGCACTGGGACCACCATACAGTCTACCTATACCACAGACTTCAGGATTGAATGACTGTATGCTGGATCCAGGGCGCTGCGTATATATCGGCTGTACTTTATTTTATTCAATTGTTATTTGTTCCATCTTGCTATTAAATCTCTTTGTGCATTGGAACCACATTGATGGAATCGGAAAATTTTAATTGATAGCGACTAGACGAACATAACAATACCGCATACCGGTTATGATAGCATACACGGTAACTATGTGGCTACATTTTTCATGGCTGCAGCTGGCAGCTGTGAGACATATTAAGCATAGACCTTGTTGTTCTGATTATGTTTTAGAAATTAAGCTGCGCCCTGAACTGTGTGGTCAGTGGCAGCGCGGCCTAAACTGAACTCATTAATTGAAAAGAGGTGATTATGGCTCAAAATCAGGATCAGGCGTCATCTTGAAATAGTGCCTGTCAGACACCATGCAACAGTTGTAAAGGGATATAAAATGATTTGAAAATTATATGCATTGGTTGGCCAAGACTGCAACATGTTTGACTAGTCGTGGCTAGGTGTCGGTGTACATACGTATGTCCTCAGACTACATGAAACTTCACCCACAAGGCAGTTCATGTAAATTCTTTTATCTAAGTCAATGTCATCCAGGGCAAAAGTTCAGTGTACATCTGACTAGTATTGTCACTCCACTGGAATATTGTTCTGGCAGCCAAGAAACACCTGTTCCAAATTGGCCTGCATAATTGTGAAGTGTGTGACCTCCCTCTGAATATCTCTGACTGGCAGAGGGAGTCATGATGTCAATTTTGCACCAAACGATTGGTGGTATAAACAGAGCCCCTCTGTTTTGTCTTTCCCAGGTGAGTGACATTTATCTGCAGTGGGCATATATTGTAGGTGTTAGAAGACACGGATAGGTATAATAATACAGTAGAAGTGAATTGTAGGGTGTTTAGATCTGGCATATTGTATCCAGTCCTAGTCAAACAAGTGGTGGCTGATTTGGAGCTGGTGTTTTTGCTCTAGCCTTAGTATTACAACTCTTTATATCTATCCATTAGAGAAAAGGAGGTCTCCTGTTTTTCTATTACACCCCCATCCCTGTCTATCCATATGCAGGGCCGCCGAGAGGGGGGGGGAGCGGGTACAGTTTACCCGGGCCCGGCCATGCCAGGGGGCCCGGGCCGGGCCCTCGCTGATAATTAAATTTATTTATTTTTTTATTTTATTTTTCTCTCTTGCGCTTTTTTTTTTTTTACTTTTTTTATTTTTTTTCCCGCGGGGGGGGGGGGGGGGGGGGGTGGTCTTGGGTTTCTTGGGAGCTGTAAGAAGAAATTAATTAAAAAAAAAAAAAATACTCACGTGATCGCGCGGCGCCGTGTCCCTCCTCTCCTCCATTCACACTGACTGCCGGGCGTGACGTCATCAAGTCACGCCTGTCAGTCAGTGAGGAGCGCCGCAGCCAGCAGGAAGAAAGAAGACAGAAGAGGAGACAGAAGAGCAGAAAAGAAAAGAAAGAAGTTGACAAAAGGTAAGTAAAGAAACGGAGAGGCTAGGGGAGGAAAACAGGGAGGGACAGTACTATAAAGAAAGGGGACAGAGAAACAGAGGAGGAAAAAAAGGAGAGAGCCACAGAGTAATAAAAAAAAAGTGGGAGAGAGGAACAGAGGAGGAAAAAAAGGAGAGAGCCACAGGGGAATAAAAAAAAAGTGGGAGAGAGGAACAGAGGAGGAAAAAAAGGAGGGAGCCACAGGGGAATAAAAAAAAAGTGGGAGAGAGGAACAGAGGAGGAAAAAAAGGAGAGAGCCACAGGGGAATAAAAAAAAATTGGGGAGAGAGGAACAGAGGAGGGAAAAAAAGTGGGAGAGAGGAACAGAGGAGGAAAAAAAGGAGAGAGCCACAGAGGAATAAAAAAAAATTGGGGAGAGAGGAACAGAGGAGGGAAAAAAAGTGGGGAGAGAGAAACAGAGGAGGAAAAAAAAGTGGGAGAGAGGAACAGAGGAGGAAAAAAAAGTGGGAGAGAGGAACAGAGGAGGAAAAAAAGTGGGAGAGAGGAACAGAGGAATAAAAAAAGTGGGAGAGAGGCACAAAGTAAAAAAGAAGGGGGAAAAGCAGCATGGAGGTCGCAGTGTGAGCATAAGGGGGTACAGTGTAGTTGTGATGAAGGGGCACAGTAATGTGTGTGATGGCACAGGGGGCTTGTTGCAATGTAGTGTGTGTGAGGTAGGTGGCGGCTAATTAATGGGCGCTATTTTGTTTGTAGGGTGATGGTGAGGCAATTTAATAGTAGGGACTATTAATTTAAGATGGGGTGGTTTGGGGGCTATTGAATCTTGGGATGAGTTTAGGGAGAATGAGGTCTATTTATTAAATGTGACTATGAATTATTTAATGGCAGTGATGGTTGCGGGAAATAGGTATTGCTGGGGCTGTTTGCAGGAAGTGAAATAGGTTTATTTATTAAATGTGAATACTATTATTTTAATGTTGGGGCTGGAGGAAGGCCTAATTATTAATCGTGAGTGCTATTGATTTAAGGCCGGGGCTGGCTGTAATTTTCTAAATGTAGCCATTTTTTTTTCAAAATAGGTCCTTCAACATTCCTGGATCCGGACAAGCCACAACTAAAGAAACCAGCAGCCACAGGTGGAGAAAGTGAGAAGAACAGGTAGGAGAGAGCAGCACAGTGTGTGAAATGTTGTGATTCTAGTAGGGACAATACCAATTTTTGGTGAATGTTGTGCCCAATGTAAGGTGTAGGCCAAGACTGAACTGTTTGTGTACACACTGCATTGTTTGTATACTACACTGTGGTGGTAGATGTCCTGAAAGTCAGGAGTGCTTGAACATATGTGACGCTCCGGCGAATTGAGAGCCTAGTGGTTTTTATGTTAGCCACGCCCCAATGGCACGTTTGCCACGCCCCAAATGCATGACCACACCTCCCAAAATTTTTGCACCGCCGTTTGGCTAGCCACGCCCCTGAATGTATGACCATACACCTAAATTTTTTTGCGCCGCCGTAAGGCGGCGCAAAAAAATTTTGGGGCTTACTTGAATATGAGGGGGGCCCCATGAATTTGTTGTACCCGGGCCCTGAATTCTTCTTGGCAGCCCTGTCCATATGTGATGAGGGGTTTCCTGCTTGTACAGTCTGTCTCTGGTGAAAGCTCTATGCACTGGTGAGTTGATGTGATCAGAGTACAGGATAAAAGGGTAGTGGCGATCTAGTGCTTCTCATGTGCCATTCAATGTGCACACCATTGCTTGTCATGTGCTAGGCATGTCTCCAAAGAGATGTAGCCACGACCCAGTGTAGTCACTCTCCAAACTCTGTGAGGCAAACCTCTCATCTATAGAGGGGGCTGCAAGAAGTTGCTATGTTATGTGAACAAATACACATAACCATACATCCAAAATCAGTAACACTGTCATGTTAGTCTGAAGGAGCACTACACTGCATGTGTAGACTAGTGTGTAGACTAGTGTCTCTCAGCGTAATAAGTAACCAAGTAATAAAATAGATACGGCAAACTCTTGAATTATGTTATAGAGAGATCACCCCTGCAAGTCTTGGTGCTGGACATATAGTTTGAACTTAAGATATAAAAAGCAAATATGGATGGAGAGAAAGAGAACTCTTTCCCAGAAGCATATATGAATGTGTCATATACAAAGTGGCTCTTCATGCTGAAGAGCCACTTGTGTCATGCTTTTCTTGCTGGAAACATGAAGAAACCTCCAATGTTGTCTGTATATCCTTGCCTGTAAACACATTAAAAGTGTATCCATCGCCTACATTCCGTGGAAGCATCAATTTTGTTTTATCAGAATCCGTTTACTAGAAACGTGTAATAATACTTGCTTAGGCTCTTTGTGCATCATGCCTCAGTCATGTCCTTAATTTCTTGGTAACTGATTGGCCACAATCCCATGAATATTAACAAAATATCTGCCTCCACTGTCTTTTGGTAATGGTATGGGTTAAACAAATATTTTAGAAATACTTAGCAAAATCATAGAGCTGCTTCATCTATGTATGAAAAACAACCACTTAAAAAGATCTGGCATAGGACAAAAAGCTGAAATCATAATTTACAGCATGTTATACTTGCTACAACATCACTGATTATAACCTCAGGCTGCATGCTGGACAGGATTCTGAATCAACACTTCAGATGGTGTTTTATTTAGCTTTGTGTTACACAGGCTTTGCTGTAGACTAATTTATAATAGTGGTTTTGCTTGTTTCTAATATAAAAATATTTCAGTATACAATTTTTCTGAACAAGTTCTGCAAAAGCAAATAATAACATCACAGTCTTCTATTTCTCAGTTCTGACAACTGTGGAATATCTTCTAGACCAACTTCTATCCAGACAAATGATATAATAACAAGCAGTTGATCTGAATGCAGTATGATTATATGTTGATAGAAGCTCGGCTGTATCTGTCGGTGTTAGATGCAAGTGAATATAACAAAGTATGTACAGTGAAGTCCATAAATATTGGGACATTGACACAATTCTCATATTTTGAGCTCTATACACCACCACAATGGTTTTGAAATGAAGCTAACAAGATGAGCTTTAACTGCAGACTTTCAGCTTTAATTTGAGGGTATTTACATCCAAATTAGGTGAACGGTGTAGGAAATACAACGGTTTCTATATGTGCCTCCCACTTTTTAAGGGACCAAAAGTAATGGGACAATCAACTCAAAACCTATTTCATGGACATGTGTGGGCTATTCCCTCGTTATTTCATCATCAATTAAGCAGGTAAAAGGTCTGGAGTTGATTCTAGGTGTGACATTTGCATTTGGAATCTGTTGCTGTCGACTCTCAATATGAGATCCAAAGAGCTGTCACTATCAGTGAAGCAAGCCATCATTAGGCTGAAAAATCAAAACAAACCGATCAGAGAGATAGCAAAAACATTAGGTGTGGCCAAATCAACTGTTTGGAACATACTTAAAAAGAAAGAACGCACTGGAGAGCTCAGCAACACCAAAAGACCCGGAAGACCACGGAAAACAACTGTGGTGGATGACAGAAGATTTTTTTCCCTGGTGAAGGAAAACCCCTTCACTACAGTTGGCCAAATCAAGAACACTCTCCAGGAGGTAGGTGTATATGTGTCAAAGTCAACAATCAAGAGAAGACTTTACAAGAGTGAATATAGAGGGCTCACCACAAGATGTAAACCATTTGTGAGCCACAAAAACAGGAAGACCAGATTAGAGGTTGGCAAACAACATTTAAAAAAGCCATTACAGTTCTGGAACAACATCCTATGGACAGATGAGACAAAGATCAACTTGTACCAGAGTGATGGGAAGAGAAGACTATAAAGAAGGAAAGGAACTGCTCATGATCCAAAACATACCACCTCATCAGTGAAGCATGGTGGTGGTAGTGTCATGGCGTGGGCATGTATGGCTGCCAATGGAAATGGTTTTGTCACAGGCACTAGGAGTTCTGCCCAGGATTCACCAGTTGACTATGCTTACCAGAGGGGCGGAGTTTGCACAACGGTCCTCTGGCAGCAGGGTGAATAGTGGAACGTATATAACAGCAGATGGAGAGAGGATGCCAATGGAATTGATGATAGTCAGTGACTTGCAGCTATACTGGTAGAGGAGTCAGCGACTTGCAGCTATAATGGTAGATAAGTCAGCAACTTGCAGCTATAGTGGAAGGCAGGTTTCAACCACGGAGAGCCGGGTGGACGTGAGCAGGTGAAGGAAGGTAACGGGAGAGTCAGTGGTCTGCGCTCAGCAAGTTGTACCACTGCTGTGAAGGGAAGACTTGTCCAGCTGCAGGTAGGTAGCGGGAAGTCAGTGGTCTGCCTTCAGCAAGTTGTACCACTGCTGTGATGAGAATACTTGTCCAGGTGCAGGTAGGTAGCGGGAAGTCAGTGGTCTGCGTACAGAAAGTTGTACCACTGCTGTGGTGAGAAGACTTGTCCAGGTGCAGGTAGGGTAGCGGGAAGTCAGTGGTCTGCGTTCAGCAAGTTGTACCACTGCTGTGATGAGAAGACTTGTCCAGGTGCAGGTAGGTAGAGGAGGCGTCAGTGGTCTGTGGACAGCAAGTTGTACCACTGCGAGGAGGTGAGGACTTGTCCAGGTGAGGATAAGTGGAGGAATGAATAGAGTCAATAATTGTATGAATGCAATGAGAGCACAGAGGAACTTGCTCCAAACAGATATGCAGCGTTATAGCTAATAGTCTATAGCGGGTATGGATACCGCTGCTGAGTAAGGAAGTTTGTCGTAAGCGGATATGCAAGGTAACAGTTGAAAGTCAATAGCAAGTAAGGATACCGCTGATGAGTAGAGAAGCTTGTCCACGGGGATATGCAGGCACAGCAGGAGCGCTGAACGGCTGAAGCGGGTATGGGAACCGCAGGTGAGCGGAGCAGGTAATCCAGCAGAAAACTGAGGACACGAGCAGGATACAGAAGTCATTAGCGGGTATGGGAACCACCAATGAGTAGAGCAGATAATCAGCAGGAAGCTGAAGACACGAGCAGGACACAGGAGTCCGTAGCGGGTATGGGAACCACCGATGAGTAGAGCAGGTAATCAGCAGGAAGCTGAAGACACGAGCAGGACACAGGAGACACCTTCAGAGACTCACAGGGAATGAGACTCAAGATCAGGTAACGATGTAATGAGCACAGGTGCCTTAAATAGGGAGAGGTGCCTGATCCTCCAATTAGATTAAAAGCAAAGGTCATAAGAGTTCTTGGGTGCTGCGCATGCTCAGTCCATCAAGATGGCGGACGGCCGCAGCTCAGGACAGACGCCGGCAGGAAGACTAGAGAACCACGCACCAGCGCACTCACGGTCCGGTGAGTGACAGTACCCCCCCTTTTAAAGGTGGGCACAGAACACTTGGAGCCGGGTTTGCCCGGATACTTGGAATAGAATCTTTTTTAGAAGAGCTGGAGCATTGAGATCATCTGCGCGGATCCAAGAACGCTCCTCTGGACCAAACCCCTTCCAATGCACAAGAAAACGAAGAACTCCTCGCAAAATTTTAGCATCTAAAATATGAGTAATTTCAAACTTCTCCTCTGGGTGAACTTGTACTGGCCGAGGTGCTGAAGGAGGAACAGAGAAAGGGTTGATGATAAGAGGCTTGAGTAATGACACATGGAAGGCGTTGGAGATAGAAGGTTATTAGGTAATAGTAGTTTGAAGCACACCGGATTTATCACCTGAGTGATCTTGTATGGACCAATGAAACGGGGAGCGAACTTCATGCACGGAACCTTCAGGCGAATATTTTTGGTAGAAAGCCATACGCGGTCTCCAATTTTCAGTGGTGGAATAGCTCGCCTCTTTTTATCAGCAAAACATTTGTATCTGGCAGATGTCTTCTTAAAGCAGGAATTAACTTGAGACCAGATATTTTTGAAATTCTGACATACACTCTCCACTGCAGGAACTTGGGTGGGAGGGAGGGCAGGAAATTCTGGGAAAGACGGATGGTGACCGCATACCACAAAGAATGGACTTTTTGAAGATGACTCGTGATACATATTGTTATGGGCGAATTCAGCCAATGGAAGTAAATCTACCCAGTTGTCTTGGTTGGCTGAGGAGAACATCCTTATGAAAGTCTCAAGATC
This sequence comes from Mixophyes fleayi, assembly GCF_038048845.1. Taxonomy (NCBI): domain Eukaryota; kingdom Metazoa; phylum Chordata; class Amphibia; order Anura; family Limnodynastidae; genus Mixophyes; species Mixophyes fleayi. The sequence continues at coordinate 244,472,350 of NC_134402.1, read as the reverse complement.
TTGGTTGACTCTCTCGGTCTGTCCATTTGATTGAGGATGGTAGGAGGATGATAGTGACAATCGGATACCCAAGGTCTTGCAAAGGGCTCGCCAGAATCTGCAGACGAACTGTACTCCTCTATCCGAAACAATCTCAGATGGACTTCCATGAATTTGGAAGATCTCCTTGATAAAATGGTCAGCCAGGGTAGACGAGGAAGGTAAACCGGTCAAAGGAACAAAATGTGCCATTTTCAAAAATCTATCCACCACTACCCAGATGGTATTGCACTTTTTACTAGGAGGAAGATCGGTGATAAAGTCCATACTAATATGGCTCCAAGGCTTGGAAGGAATGGGTATTGGTTGAAGTAATCCCGCCGGTGTTCTGCGGGGGATTTTAAACTGGGAACACACCTCACACGCGGCTACAAATTCTTTGACATCTCTCCTCATAGAGGGCCACCAGTAGCTTCGAGAAAGGACTTCTAACGTCTTACTTCACCCGAATGTCCAGAAAAGCGTGAAGAATGATACCACGATAATATTTTTTTACGTAGAGATGGAGGCACAAGGGTTCTCCCAAATGGTAGCACCTTGGTGGAGGAAGTGGCCAGAGTCACACATTTGGGATCCAATAAGGGATTATTAGGACAATCTTCAGCGTCTGAGGACGCCACAAACGCCCGAGACAAGGCGTCTGCTTTTCTATTCTTGGAAGCTGGTTTGAAGGTTATGATAAGCTCAAAATGGGAAAAGAAAAGAGGCCATCTTGCTTGACGAGGATTCAAACATTGGGCTGACTGCAAATATAACAGGTTTTTGTGATCCGTAAAAATAGTACAGGTATTCCTCACTTAACGACCGACCTATTTAGCGACCATTCGGACTTACGACCCGTTGTTACGTCCGGCTCCGCCGCTCAGCAATAGGGGAAATTAATGACCTGTGCCCTTGCGACGGGACGCCCGTAGTACCCACATAGTTTCTTTCTGAGCTGAAGACGACAAGACAAGACGCACCTGATACCCTTGCAGTCTCCATCGTGCGGTAAGTTAGCTCTACAGTACTTGAAAGCACTTGGTTCTGAAGTAATACTGCAAGGACATTAACTAAACATAATATCTTTTTACTAAAGGGAGGAATATAAAACTGCATATGCACATGCTGATTTTTTTATTGCCATGCATATGTATACAGTACTGTACTCACTTAGCGACCAATTCGCTTAACGACCTAGTCGTTGGAACGGAACTAGGTCGTTAAGTGAGGAATACCTGTAACCGGATGACGAGCTCCCTCCAGCAGATATCTCCACTCCTCTAATGCTGCTTTTATGGCCAACAACTCCTTGTCCCCGATAGTGTAATTTCTCTCCGCAGGTAGAAGACCTCGAGAGTAGAAGGCACAAGTATGGAGTTTTTGTTGCTCCGATTTTTGAGATAGTATGGCCCCTAGGCCAACATTAGAGGCGTCTACTTCCAAAAAGAAAGGAAGGGTCACGTCAGGCTGTCGAAGAACAGGAGCGGAGGAGAAGGACTTCTTGAGGAACTGGAAAGCTTGAAGGGCCTCGGAGGACCATTGTTTAGTGTTAGCTCCCTTCCGGGTCAGAGCCACTATTGGAGAAGCGATGGAGGAAAAACCTTGAATGAAACGTCTGTAGTAGTTTGCAAAACCTAAAAAGTGTTGGATTGCTCTGAGAGATTGCTCATCACCAACATGTGGCAGAGGTCCTTTCCAGACTCCGAAGAAACTCTTTATTCTGCAAGCTAGAAAAATGTTCCTTTGAGTTATTCCAGATTCCATTCTTGGGATATATTGTGTCCGGAGTTGGCCTCAAGATGGATCCTGATAAGGTGAACGCTGTACTACGTTGGCCCCAGCCAACTACTCTCCGAGCAATCCAATGTTTTTTAGGTTTTGCAAACTACTACAGACGTTTCATTCAAGGTTTTTCCTCCATCGCTTCTCCAATAGTGGCTCTGACCCGGAAGGGAGCTAACATTAACAATGGTCCTCCGAGGCTCTTCAAGCTTTCCAGTTCCTCAAGGAGTCCTTCTCTTCCGCTCCTGTTCTTCGACACCCTGACGTGACTCTTCCGTTCTTCCTAGAGGTAGACGCCTCTAATGTTGGCCTAGGGGCCATACTATCCCAAAGATCGGAGCAACAAAAATTCCATCCTTGTGCCTTCTACTCTCGAGGTCTTCTACCTGCGGAGAGAAATTACACTATCGGGGACAAGGAGTTGTTGGCCATAAAAGCAGCATTAGAGGAGTGGAGATATCTGCTGGAGGGAGCTCGTCATCCTGTAACTATTTTTACGGATCACAAAAACCTGTCATATTTACAGTCAGCCCAATGTTTGAATCCTCGTCAAGCAAGATGGCCTCTTTTCTTTTCTCGTTTTGAGCTTATCATAACCTTCAAACCAGCTTCCAAGAATAGAAAAGCAGACGCCTTGTCTCGGGCATTTGTGGCGTCCTCAGACGTTGAAGATGGTCCTAACCATCCTATATTAGATCTCAAATGTGTGACTCTGGCCTCTTCTTCCACCAAGGTGCTACCATTTGGGAGAACCCTTGTGCCTCCCTCTCTACGGAGGAAAATATTGTCCTGGTATCATTCCTCACGCTTTTCTGGGCATTCGGGTGAACGCAAGACCTTAGAAGTCCTTTCTCGAAGCTACTGGTGGCCCTCTATGAGGAGGTTGACAAAGAATTTGTAGCCGCGTGTGAGGTGTGTTCCCAGTTTAAACCTCCCCGCAGAACACCGGCGGGATTACTTCAACCACTACCCATTCCATCCAAACCTTGGAGCCATATTAGTATGGACTTTGTCACCGATCTTCCTCCGAGTAAAAAGTGCAATACCATCTGGGTAGTGGTGGATAGATTTTCGAAAATGGCACATTTCGTTCCTTTGACCGGTTTACCTTCCTCATCTACTCTGGCTGACCATTTTATCAAGGAGATCTTCCGAATTCATGGATGTCCATCTGAGATTGTCTCAGATAGAGGAGTGCAATTCGTTTCCAGATTCTGGCGAGCCCTTTGCAAGACCTTGGGTATTCGATTATCACTATCATCCTTCTACCATCCTCAATCAAATGGACAGACCGAGAGAGTCAACCAAGATCTTGAGAATTTCATAAGGATGTTCTCCTCAGCCAACCAAGACAACTGGGTAGATTTACTTCCATTGGCTGAATTCGCCCATAACAACATGTATCACGAGTCATCTTCAAAAAGTCCATTCTTTGTGGTATACGGTCACCATCCATCTTTCCCAGAATTTCCTGCCCTCCCTCCTACCCAAGTTCCTGCAGTGGAGAGTGTATGTCAGAGTTTCAAAAATATCTGGTCTCAAGTTAAATCCTGCCTAAAGAAGACATCTGCTAGATACAAGTGTTTTGCGGATAAAAAGAGGCGAGCTATTCCACCACTTAAGATTGGAGACCGCGTATGGCTTTCTACCAAAAATATTCACTTGAAGGTTCCGTCTATGAAGTTCGCTCCCCATTTCATTGGTCCATATAGGATCACTTAAGTGATAAATCCGGTGTGCTTCAAATTACTGTTACCTAAGAACCTTCGTATCTCCAACGCTTTCCATGTGTCATTACTCAAGCCTCTTATCATCAACCGTTTCTCTGTTCCTTCTTCAGCACCTCGGCCAGTACAAGTTTATCAAGAGGAAGAGGTTGAAATTACTCATATTTTAGATACTAAAATTTCGCGAGGAGTTCTTCGCTTCCTTGTGCATTGGAAGGGCTTTGGTCCAGAGGAGCGTTCTTGGATCCGCGCAGATGATCTCAATGCTCCAGCTCTTCTAAAAAAGTTCTACTCCAAGTTTCCGGGCAAACCCGGCTCCAAGTGTTCTGTGCCCACCTTTAAAAGGGGGGGGTACTGTCACTCACCGGACCGTGAGTGCCTCTGCGCTGGTGCGTGGTTCCCTAGCCTTCCTGCCGGCGCCTGTCCTGAGCCGCGGCCGCCCGCCATCTTGATGCACTGCGTATGCGCAGCATCCAAGAACTTATGACCTTTGCTTTTAATCTCATTGGTGGATCAGGCACCTCTTCCTATTTAAGGCACCTGTGTTCATTACCTCGTTGCCTGATCTTGAGTCTCATTCCCTGTGAGTCTCTGAAGGTATCTCCTGTGTACTTCTAGTGTCTTCAGCTTCCTGCTGATTACCTGTGCTACTCATCGGTGGTTTCCATTTCCGCTTGTATCTATTAAACAATAAATGAGAGAAAATGAGCTCTGGCACACAGAATACTTCTAATTAGCTTACCAGGAACTTACCTGATAATCTATTCTGATAGGAAAGAGTGAAATGTTTTGCATCTGCTAGTATTGCTACACAATTTGCATCTCTTGGTTTCTACATCTGGAACAGGAACAACTCCGATTCCCTTAAAATTTCCCCATTGTGAATACTCTGCAGACCACCCTAAACACTGGTGTTCAGTTCCAAGAGCAGTACAGGTAATACCAACCCCTGTGTGGTCTTCAGAAGCTGCAATACAGAGGGTGTGATGCCACCATATGAAGACGTCACCTCTTCCAGAACAGAAGCATCTATGTGCGTCTGCACAACAAACCTAACAGCATCTCTCCTCACAGAGTGGCATTATCTGGAATACACCCTGTGCTGCGCTCCACAATTGGGGACAGGAGGGTTTTTCCAATCCCCAACTTTATTTTGTGGGTTTTTAGGGACACATTTTGCAATATTTTAAATGTTAAAAGACAAATTATAACAATGGAAAACACAAAAAGAACAAAAATTACCGGTTCCGATCTTCCTAATAGAGTAAAAAACCTTAAGATATATCGGGCCAGTGGGTAGAAAAAAGTGCGTTGGAGGATCTTAATGTACCGTAACTCTTAAAAGCAATTTACACATTGGCATGACAATGCATGCTTTTATTATTATTTTGTTATTGCTGGTAAAAACCTGTAAATAGATATGGAAACCATTGATCATGTACCCATAATAGTATCTATTATACTATAGTTATAGCTTTATTTTAAAGTGCTCTTAAAGACTTTTTATCCATTATGTTTATATAATTTTTTTCAAATCTTGTTAAAGCATGTATATGAATATGGGATTGGAACCAGTGTTCCCTCTAAGCTGAGCAATCTGGAAATGATAGAGTTAAACCTGTATCTTACTAGGAAACAACCTGCAGATTGTGAATGCAAACCTTTCGGGTGGAGCCCTCATTAGAGTGACCTTTTAACTCTTTCCTTTCCAGATTGCTCAGCTTAGAGGGAACACTGATTGGAACCCTTTATTCCCATACCCAATATAGTATTTTTCTATCTCCCATTTTAGAATTGTGTTCTCCCGATATTGGTACCTTTAGAATGGTGTGTATATTACTCCGGATTCCAACAGTGTAGATCTCTTTGTCAGACCAAAGACATTTACCAAAGAGACCAACAAAGATCTAAAAGGAAACAAACAGCAAACATTAAACATAAGTCCAGCTATTTCTATAATTTAGCTGATACAATTTGCGACATACTCTAATTTACCCCTCCCACACAGAGTGCCAGATGCAGAGACAGAGGAGAAGAAGCCAGCAGCTTCTTGCCCGTGAAGCTGTCAGCTGCTGTGCCTCAACGTCAGTGATAGCCAGGGAGAATAATGCGGGGCTATGACATCATTGTTCAGCACCATGCCCCTCAGACTCAAGGGAGCCGGTGATGTCACCCCCAACTTCCCATCTGCTATGGTAAGAAGAAGTGTGGGAGGGGGTCTCTCCGAGTGTCCTAGTAAATCTGGAACACATCGGGGTCTTAACTAGTGGTCGAAGTAGAAAATTAGTAGTGGAGATATGGAAATTTAGAAGTGGCTGTTTGGAAAATGTAATGGGAATGCAAGTGAATGGAGTTTGATAGTTTTGCAATACAGGCAGTAGGAGAAGTGGTGGTATGGCATACCCCTGTATACCTCCCCACTTCAACCACTGGTTTAGACTTTAATAGTGTAATTCTATCTCTCATTTTTTAATTGTGTTTTCCCAATATTGGTACCTTTAATGGTGTAAATATTGCTTTGGATTCCGACACTGTAGATCTATTTGTCGGACACCTACACAACAAAGATGGAAAGCGAATAAAGAACGGCAAGCATTAAACATAAGTCCTATAAATTCTATAATTTTGCTGATACAATTTGCGAGATTTCATTTAACAGACATTTATATACTTTCTACTAGATAATTATCCCCAATTTCATGATAAGACTGATCAATGATTTAACAGTTATCAAAGATAGGAGGAAGTAAAAGACACGGGGTTGGTGATCTGTCTTAGGGAATACATGTCATTGGCAAATTGTCGTTCTAAACTAATGACATATTTCAGTCTCCAAGACATAAATCCCCTCCCCCTTTTTATTTATCCTGGTTCTAATCATTGTTAAAACAGTAAAAGATACATATATACCATATTGTTGTGCAGATATTACTCATAACATATTTTATGGCTCTATGACTAATCATAAGTCAGTTTTATACTCTTTACTCAGTTAACGCTATAGACATGGCCAATGCTACCATAAGACCAAGGGCGGCAAAGCTTAAGGGCACCTAAAACACTAAATTTGTGACATATCACACATCCAGTGTTCTTAACATCTTCACAGCCCTCAAACACAGAGTGCCGGATGCAGAGATGGAGGAGAAGCAGTCAGCAGATCAACAATGATCCAAAGGAATAAAAAACAGCAAGCTTTAAACATGAGTCCTACAATTTTGATTATTTTACTGATACAGTTTGTGAAATACTTTAATTTACGAGACACTTATATACTTTCTAATGGACAATTATCCACAGTTTCATAAGACTGATCAGTGATTTAACAGCTATCAGGCACAGGAGGAAGTAAAAGACACAGGGTTGGTAATCTGTCTTAGGGAATACATGTCATTGGCAAATAGCGGTTCTAAACTAATGACAAATCTCAGTCTCCAAGACAAAAAGATACATATAAACCATATTATCGTGCAGATATTACTCCTAGCATATTATATGACTAATCATAAGTCAGTTTTTTTACTCTCTATACTCGGTTAATGATATAGACATAGCCAACACTACCATAAAACCTAGGGTGCCAATGCTTAGGGACATCTAAAACACTGAATTTGTAACATAATGTCACTCATCCAGTGTTCTTAACGTCTCCGCACCCCTCCCACACAGAGTGCCAGACACAAAGATGGAGGAGAAACAGCCAGCAGCTTCTTGCCTGTGAAGCTGTTAGCTGCTGCTTTTCAATGTCAGTGATGACCAGGGAGAGTGGCGCTGGGTTAAGACGTCATTTTCAGTGCCACACCCCTCAGACTGAACGGAGCAGGAGATGTCACCCCCATTTTCCCAACTGGTATGGTAAGAAGAATTGGGGAGGGGGTCTCTTTGAGTGTCCTGGTAAAGCTGTAACACATCTAGGCCTTCTCTATAATACACTAATTCTATTTCCTATTTTAGAATAGTGTTTTCCCGTTACTGGTACCTTTAGATTGGTATGTATATTTTTTCGGACTCTGACACTGTAGATCTATTTGTCAGACCCATATACAGCAAAGATCTAAAGGAATAAAAACACAAGCATTAAACATAAGTCCTAAAATTTCTATAATTTTGCTGATACAATTTGCGAGATACTTTCATTTACGAGACATTTATATACTTTCTACTGGATAATTATCACCAGTTTAGTGATAAGACTGATCAATGATTTAACAGCTATCAGGAATATGAAGAAGTATAACACATGGGGTTGGTGATCTTTCTTAGACAAGTAGTGGTTCTAAACTAATGACATATCGCAGTCTCCAAGACATAAATCCACTCCCCCTTTTTATTTCTCCCTTGGATCTGATCATTATTAAAACAGTAAAAAATATATATATACCATATTGTTGTGCAGATATTACTCATAGCATATTATATGACTAATCAAAAGACAGTTTTATACTCTTTACCCTGTTAACACTATAGATATGGCCAATGCTACCATTAGACCTAGGGCGCCTATTATTATTATTAGAAGTCTTTATTTATAAGGCACTACAAGATTTCTGCAGCACCGTACAGGAAACAGACAATGAACCATAAAGGGTAAAACAGTACAGAACAATAAACAAAAAAACAGTACTTCAATAGCTCCAAACTAAGCTTGCACAATGGAGGTGGAGAAGAAGGATAGGCAGATAGACAGGAGGGAAGAGGGCATAAGAAATTACATCCTAAAGGGAGGGTAAACAGACAGCAGGCACAAGAGGATCAATCACAAGAGGATCAATCACAAGAGGAGCGAGAAGCGAGACAGGGGAGGAGAGGTTAGTAGACTTTGAGGAACAAATGAGTTTTAAGTGGCCGTTTGAAGGTGCACAAATTAGAGGACAGTCATATGGAGCATAGGACGGGGCAGTCTGGGAGAAGTCTTGGATTCTTGATTGGGATGAGGTGATCAGGGTGAAGGAGAGGTGACAGTCATTGGTTGATCACAGGATGGAGTGTGAATGGAGTGGAGGCTATAGATGTATGGGGCAGTGGAGTGGGAGGGGGCCTTGTAGGTGAGAATGAGCAGTTTGAAAAGGATTCTGTAGGGGAAGGGCAGCCAGTGTAAGGTAAGAGAGAGAGGGGAGGCAGAAGAGGTATGGCAGGACAGGAGGATAAGTCTCGTAGCCGTGTTGAGTATAGACCTAAGAGTAACAAGGTAGGAGAGGGGAAGGCTGGTGAGAAGAAGGTTGCAGTAATAAAGTTGGGAAATGATGAGTTCTTGAACAATAGTTTTAGTGGCATCCTGATCTAAAGGAAGGGCCGAATGCGGGCAATGTTACAGAGTTGGAAGCAACAGGATTGGGAGAGAGATTGAATGTGGGGGGGCTAAGGAGAGGGAGGAGTCGAAGGTGACACCCAGACAGCGGAGTTAGGGAACAGGAGAGATGGTGGTGTTTTTATCAGTGATCAAGAGATCAAGATGCGATGAGAAAACGTGAAGACATCCAAGAGGAGATGGCAAAAATGCAGTCAGACAAATCAGAGAGGAAGGGTGGGGATCAGGAGAAGAGATGTATAGTTGAATGTCATCAGTGAAAAGGTGATATTTGAGACCAAAGGAGGTGATGAGATCACCAAGGGAAGTAATGTATAGCGAAAAGCGTAGAGGTCCAAGAACCGAGTCCTGCGGAACTCCTACAGGAAGGGCAGAGGGGGGGAGGATGAACCAGAAATGGAAACAGAGAAGGAGTGGTTGACAAGATTGGAGGAGAACCAGGCAAGGACAGAGCCAGAGAGTGAAAGAAGGGTATGCAACAGGAGGGGGTGGTCAACGATGCTGAGGGCAGCGGAAGGTCCAGGAAGATGAGCAGGGAGAAGTGACACTAACATTTGGCCAAGAGAAGGTCATTAGTGACTTTGGCCAGGGCAGTTTCAGTAGAGTGGCGGGGGTGGAAGCCAGATTGGAGGGAGTTGACCAAGAGGTGCCTAGTGATGCGGTTGCAGATTACCCTCTCGAGTAATTTAGAGGCAAAGGGGAGAAGTGAGATCGGGCGGTAGTTAGCGAGTGAGGTGGGGTCAAGATCGGGTTTTTTGAGAATGGAAGAGATAGGGCCGTGTTTAAAGAACGAGGGGCTGGTCCAATTGAGAGTGAGAGATTGAAGAGGTGAGCAAGATATGAGCAGGCAGCAGGGGAGAGGGAGCGAAGGAGGTGAGAAGAGATGAGATCCAGGTGGCAGGTAGAAGGAGGAGAGGAAACAATGAGGGAGTGGATTTCTTCACCCAAGGTAGGTCATAAGGAGCACCAGAGTTAGCTGCTAGAGGATGACGAAGCAATGATTGTGGCAGAAGAATGGTCCAAGGAGGAGATGTCAAGTCTGATAGCCTCAAATTTGGAGGAGAAAAAGGAGGCAAAGTCGGTGGCAGAGTGGGAGAGCGGGAAAAGAGGGGGGAAGGGGAGAGGAGAGAGTTGAACGTGGCAAAGAGGTGCCAGGGACTGGTGGACTGGAAAGAAATGGGGGACTTAAAGAAGGTTTGTTTGGTGAGGAAGAGGGCGTAACTGTAAGAGGACAGTTGATCAATGCTTAGGGGCGCCTAAAACACTGAATTTATGATGTAATATCACTCATCCAGTGTTCTTAACGTCTCCGCTCCCCTCCTACACAGAGTGCAGGATGCAGAGATAGACGAGAAGAAGCCAGCAGTTTCTTGTCTGTGAAACTATCTGTAACACCTCAACGTCAGTTATGGCCAGGGACAGTGGTGCTGGACTGTGACGTCATTGTTCAGCACCATGCCCCTAGGACTGAAAGGAGCCAGAGATGTCGCCCCCCACCTTCCCACCTGCTATTGTAAGAATAAGTGTGGGAGGGGGTAACTCCGAGTGCCCTAGTAAATCTGGAACATTGGGGTCTTAACCAGTGGTCGAAGTGGAAATTTAGTAGTGGAGGTATGGAAAATGTAATGGGAATGCAAGTGAATGGAGTTTGATAGTGTTACAATGCAGGCAGTAGAAGAAGGGGCGGTATGGTATACCACCGTATACACCCCCACTTCGACCACTGGTTTTAACTATTATAGTGTAAAGCTATCTACCATTTTAGAATTGTGTTTTCCCGATATTGGTACCTTTAGAATGGTGTGTATATTGTTATGGATTCCGACACTGTAGATGTATTTGTCGGTCCCCTACACAACAAAGATCTAAAGGGGAAATAAACAGCAAACATTAAACATAAGTCCTATAATTTTTATAGTTTTGCTGATTAAATTTGCGAGGAACTATAATTTACAAGGCATTTAAATACTTTCTACTGGATAATTATCCCGAATTTCATGATAAGACTGCTCAATGATTTAACAGCTATCAGTAATAGGAGGAAGTAAAAGACACGGGGTTGGTGATCTGTCTTTGGGAATCCATTTCATTGGCTAGCAGTGGGTCTAAACTAATGACATACTGCAGTTTCCAATACATAAATTCCCTCCCAATTTTTATTTTTCCTGGAACTAATCATTATTAAAACAGTAAAAGATCCATATGTAATATGCTGCTGTGCAGATATTACTCATAACATATTTTATGACTAATCATTACACAGTTTTGTACTCTCTACCTGGTTAATGCTATAGACATGGCCAACACAACTATAAGACCAAGGGCGCCCATGCTTAGGGGCAAATAAAACACTGAATTTGTGATATAATGTTCTCGTCCAGTTTCTTAACGTCTCCACTGCCCTCAAACACAGAGTGCCGGACGCAGATATGGAGGAGAAGCAGACAGCAGCTTCTTGCCTGTGAAGATGTCAGCTGCAGTTCCTCAACAACAGTGATGGCCAGGGAGAGTGGTGCTGGGCTATGACGACATTGTTCAGTGCCACACCCTGTATGTAGGAGCAGGAGATGTTGCGCCCTTCTTCCCATGTGCTAAGATTAGAGGCAGAAGTGGGTCTCTGTGAGTGTCCTGGTAAAGCTGAAACACATTGAGGTTTTATCTATAATAGTATAGATCTATCTCCAATTTAGAATTGGGTTTTGTCTATATTGGAACCTTTAGAATGGTGTGCATATTACTTCGGACACCAATACTGTAGATCTTTTTGTCACACCACAACACGATATTGATCTAAAGGAATAAAAAACGGCAAACACTAAACATAACTCCTGTAATTTCTCTAATTTTGCTTCTACAATTTGCGAGATAATTTCATTTATCTGACATTTATATACATTCTAATGGATAATTATCCCCAATTTCATGATAAGACTGATCAATGATTTAACAGCTCTCAGGAATAGAAGACTGTTGATTTGTCTGAGGGAAGGCATGTAGTTGGCTAGCAGTGGTTTTAATCCAATGACACGCCTCATTCTCCAAGACAGAAATCTCCTCCCCCTTTTTATTTCTCCTGGAACATATCATTGTTGTGCAGTTACTACTCATAGTATATTATATGTCTAATCATTAGACAGGTTTATAATCTCTACTTAGTTAATGCTATAGGCTTTGCCAGCGCTACCATTACACCTAGTGCGCCAATGCTTAAGTGCGTTTCAAACACTGACGCTATAATTTAACAGACATTTATATACTTTGTACTGGATAATTATCACCATTATAGTGATACGACTGACCAATGATGACCAATGATTTTGCAGTTATCAGGCACAGGAAGAAGTAAAACATAATTGCCTTTAAATGTATATGTGATGTTTATTGGGGGACAAAGACACAACTGGGATTAGCTTTTAGGAGTTACGGCACTGTAAGAGGAAACCCCACTATCCCATACATCTCTTACAGTTCCTGTATTTGTTCACTTTGCCACTATCAAAATTCATTCAAAATTAGCCGAGAAGAAAGAATAAAGCACCTTCCTGAATGGGACCACCTGTGCCTCCTAACAAGCTTCGGAGAAAGGGCTTTTAAAGTACGTAAAAAGCCCTCTTTTATTCTGCTGCTAGTTGTCAGTGACATGGGTATTTCCCAAAGCCACCCATATTGGGTGGGAAGTAATGTTTACAGAGAAAATGGCCTGGAGGACCTTGCAGACAAAAGTAATGTCTACTGAAGCTGTGATACTCATGATATAGTGGCTTTGGCTGCCTTGTACAAGTCTCTACGTTTCAAAGTCAAGGAAGGATATAAATGTCACGTCAATATTCTCAGTGCATAAATCCTATAATTCATCTAATGTTACATACACATTTTATTACTATTATTATCATAGATTTGTAAGTCGCCACACTGCTCCTCAGCACCATAGAGTAGAGAAAACAAGGACATACATAAAATAAGGACATATAAGAAATATAAAGGCAGACATGAACAAAGGGTATGGAGGACCCTGCTCATTAGAGAGCTTTCATTCTACATGAAAGAGGGCATAGCTTAAAAAAGAGGAACGAGTGTGGCTTAGAGTGTAGATTGGGACAGCTGTGAGGGTGTATTAGTCTGAGTAGTATCATCAGGGATAAGGTAAGCTTTAAAAAACAGATGAGTTTTTAGAGAACGTCTAAAGATTTGTAGGCTGTGGGAAAGCCGGATTGAGCGTGGGGAGCAGCATGGGAGAAGTCTTGTAAGTGCAAGTGAGTGGTGGTTACCAGAGATGAGACAAGGCCCTTTTACCGTTAATACGGTAACACTATTACCATTAGTTCGGCCATTTTAACACTGATTTTTGCTTGGAGTCCTCAGTGCTGCAAGCAAAAATCTGAGTTAATTCTACCGTATTAAAGGTAATAGTATTAGTGCCGCGTTATTCCGACACTAACGTGGGCGAATAAAATCAGCCCCATAGTGTAATGCATGTATATGACTCGACTTACCAACTTTTAAAAAATCATTTGAGGGAGATCATGAATTGAACACATCCAAAGGGACGTGTCCAGCTCTACCCATATCTATCCATTTATTAAATTGCATATTATTATTGTACTTTTTTTACTTGTAACATGTAGTAGATTTGTGATTTCATATAGTTTTGCGCTCCCTGATGTATCCGCTTCGCCTAGATTGCGAAGCTAAGGGGAGGAGTATGTAGCAAAAAGGGCAGCTTGCCACAGACTGCTAATAACTTCTTTGGCAGTCTGCAGACACATGCTGCAAATAGGGATAAGTCTTCACATTTTTCTACATAGAGAGCACAGACAGGTTTATTGGTGGAGCACATGGATGTGATTAATTAAGCGTTTAGCTAGTTAGTGCTGGAGAGGAAACATATATAGCTGCTTTGGTGTTGGGCAACCAATGTCAGTCAGTGGCCGGTGACTAGTGAGGAGGCCGGGTGCCTAGCTAGAAGCAGGGTTGCATGGAATTGTAAATATCTCTGTATGCTTGATTGCTGGAACTACAAGAGTTGTTGTCTCTAGCTTCCTTAAATTCCTGGAGAAAAGTACAGCAAAGTGTTCCAGCAAACCTGTGACAAAGTAAATGTAAAGATGTGCGATTTTTACTACCAATAAACATTGTCCACTGTGATTATTGTGGTTCCAATGCACAAAGAGATTTAATGGCCAAATATAGCAGGATTACAACAAAGCAAGATATGCATAGACAAAAACAGCAAAGCAAGATAATGCATAGACAATAAATTAGATAAAATATAATAATAAACAGGAAATTATAAACTGAATATATTACGCATGCGCTTCCTCTGGGCCCAGGTTCAGTTACAGTCATGTTGTCTGTTGTCGGGAAGAGGGATAAGAAAACACTGGCCCAGGGAGCTTATATGCAGCTTGAATTAGCATAAACAGTGATGATGTCACGAATATACACAGATAACACTAAAAGAGGTCTTCATTGGTCCAGGGTTAACAATGTTCCAGTAGACTGCTTGTCATAAGTCAGTTCATTTGATCTTTTCCAAGGAGGGGGCAACTTACTCCAACTGTTGCCTACCTGTCTTCCAGCGAATAACCAGTTTAAACTGACCCATAAGCAAAGTACTTTTGAGTATTAATCTCATATTGCTCATAACTTGCGACCACTAGATGCGAACGTTACTATGTCGAAACTGGATAATGCTGGTGAAATGAGCTTTATTATGAGACCAAACTCTTTACCTTTTAGAGGACCTGAACCAGAAATACCTTAACTTTAATATTATCTATGTATAATTAATCTCTAATACATTTTACTAATAAACAAATGTGGATTGGAACCTTCATAAATGTCTATTATTTACAAGTGTAAGTGCAAATGTAAATGTGTATGTTATTAATCTGTGCGATGACGTGGTGCACTAATCGCAATCGCACGGTTAAACAATATTAATCAGTTTAATTTACTTCATGCAAAAATGTAATTCACTTACATTTGCCATACTGTTACTTCTAATTTCTATATCATTACTTTTTAAATGACTCCACTAAGAGCCAGCAAGATGCCTAGTCTTTGGGAAATTCCAGGAGTGTAGGCAAGTATGTGCTAGAATAAAACCCATATATGATTCAATATATTTATTTATATCATTCTATAGAGTATTATACCACCTCTGCTAGTTTAAAAACCGTCATATAAAGCAATGTGTTTCTAACCATACATATACTGAATAAATACACACAGTGATGCCCTGTGATTTGGACATAGTATACATCAGCCAGGAAGTGCCAAGGGAGCCTCACATAAAATATTGGAGAGTAAAGTAACAAATGGTATAAAAGAGTCCGATCTATAAGAACATTAAAGACTTATATGCAGATTGTCTAAAATATATTAATCCGGATTTTGTATGCTACTCTTACAGTTTTCCATATAATGATATTTACCCTCATTGTATTATATAGTATATCCAGCCTCTCTAAATTATAGCATGTCTTCTAAACAAGTTTATTCACACACTCAAAATATTGATTATGATAAACAAAGGGATAATGACATTGATTGTTTGTCCATGGCTGGGAACAAATACAGGTTTTTTTTTCAATCACATTGTGCCTTTCTCCCTCTCCCCTTTTTTCAATCACACTGTGTCTCCCCCCCTTTTTTCATCACACTGTGCCTTTCGCCCCCCCTTTTTGTCAATCACACTGTGCCTTTCTCCTCCCCTTTTTCAAACACACTGTGCCTTTGTCCCCCCTTTATTCAATCACACCGAACCCCCCCTTTTTTTCAATCACACTGTGCCTTCCCCCCTTTTTTCAATCACACTGTGCCTTTCTCCCTCCATTTTTTTCAATCACACTGTGCCTTTATCCCCCCCTTTTCATTCACACTGTGCCTTTATCCCCCCTTTTCATTCACACTGTGCCTTTCTCCCCCCCTTTTTCAATCACACTGTGCCTTTGTCCCCCCTTTATTCAATCACACTGAACCCTCCCCCTTTTTTTCAATCACACTGTGCCTTCCCCCTTTTTTTCAATCACACTGTGCCTTTCTCCCCCCATTTTTTTCAATCACACTGTGCCTTTATCCCACACTTTTCAATCACACTGTGCCTTTATCCCCCCCTTTTCAATCACACTGTGCCTTTATCCCCCCCTTTTCAATCACACTGTGCCTTTATCCCCCCCTTTTCATTCACAGTGTGCCTTTCTCCCCCCTTTTTTTTCAATCACACTGTGCCTACCCCACCCTTTTTCAATCACACTGTGCCTTTCTCCTCCCCCCCTTTTTCAATCACGCTGTGCCTCACCCCCCCCCCCTTTTCCTCACACCGTGCTTTTCTGCTTTCCGCCTCTTGCCTCTGTTCCTTTACTTACCTTTCTATTGGCTTCTTTCATCTCTTTACTTCTCTTCTTCTCTTCTGACTTGCTTGCAGGCTCTTCTCTGCGCCCCTACTCACTGAATGACGGGCGTGACTTGATAATGCCACGCCCGACATTCAGTGTGAATGGAGCTGGGAGGAGGGAAGAGTATGTTTTTGTTTTGTTTTTTTAACTACCCTGCTCCCCCCACCAACAAACGGGGTGGAGCCACTCCCCCACCCCTGCCGCGCGGATAAAAAAAAATACAAACACAAAAAAAAAAGTAGCCTTTTTTTAAAAATAAATGTCGGCAATAAGGGCCCGGGCCGGGGCCTCCTGGAATGCCCGGGCCCTGGTAATTAGTAGCCCCAGTTTTGACGGCCCTGGCCATTACCTCTCCTACCAGGCTCAACTTCTCCTTTCTTGTGAGTCTTGTCAGGTGAGCATTGTGATGTCAGAGTCTTGTCATGCAGTATTGTGATATCAGAGGTAACAACCAAAGATGCAGGCTAGGACTATTAAACACACTAATGACACTGACCAATCACTACTTTATCCTGATAAATATCAGTATTGATAATGACAGAGCTTGCATTCTAGTGTGGGAAGCATTGAGCATATACAGTACTTGAGTACTTGTCATACTTGCTTCCAGGAGATGAATGATTACTCCATTTACATAAACAGATGGCTGAGGCATGGTGTATGGTAATAAAACTAAATGAAACAGTGCTATATGGCTGCTCCAAAATTGAAATGTGGTAAAAATAGTATAAGAATAGGCTTATTCATAAAACAACACACATACAAAGAAACACACTAGACTAAGTCCACCTCAAGCAAATACAAATATGTATCATTCTGTCATTAGCTTAAAACCATGCAATAAAAGTACATAATGCAGTGATAGAAAAGATTGGCTTACAATGTTCAATCATTAAAAATAGTTTTTAATAGACCAAATCTACACACATATAATTATTAAAACCAACCAAAAAATACATATAAATACAAACATAATAGTATGAAGAATTAGATGCTTGGGACGATATTAGACATACAATCAATTACAATCAAAATGACATTTTGTTCAAGCAGCAAACCAGACTCTTGCAAAAAGTCCATGGCATAAAGGCAATATGGAACTTCTATAACAATACACTCCACTCCAGCTCATAAATTAGGAGACATCAACCTCCAATATATTGCAAACACTAATATAGTACTGCAATGTCATCATACCCATGGCTGCCAAAGCTTGCTGGAGCTTGTAAAACTACCACATAGAAAAAATACACTAAAAAAGCACACACACCATAGTTAAAATACTTTATTTAGATAATCCACCTATTCCTTTATTCATCAGTGAATTACTAACCTAATTCCAAAGGACTCTGTATGTACATAGCAGAACTTCTCCGCCTGCAAAGCCCACCAACAACTAGCCAATACAAAGTGGCTTCGCTCCGATTAGTCAGAATGTGAGAAAGCCGATCTGACTGGTTAGTTGCATTTGTTAAAACCACCTGTTTTAGATGGATCTTCCGATGGTTTCAAAACCAGCCGATGTACTAAAGGCCACAATGCCTAAAAACCACAGATTAACAAGACACCACATTACACATCCCGATTTTTTACATGGGGAGAATGCAAGCCATTATATATTATTAAGTAGCGTTTTGACAAACATCTGGAAAAACCACCAGAAAAACAGCCACAATAAAGAGGTTGTTCTGAGAGACTAGATTTCTCAAACTGCATGCTGTTTGAGCTATCTTGCTATTCTGAACATAAAAAGTGGCATCCCGAATTATGGGGACAATAATCATTTATTGATTAAGGGGCCAAAATTCATTTATAATTAACTTATGGGGCAAATTTAATTTTTCATTATTTTTTTCATAATATTATATAATTGCCCCATAGATAATGAACAATCATATTAAGAACAGCTATCTAACAATAATATATACCATCATGTAACAGTTCTGCCAGGCTCTTGGTGGCGCGTTTTGTCCAACAAGATTTTTCTCAGGTGACAGAAAATAACAAATTAGGGCCTCATGTAGAGTCAGATATAAAACCTACTCGTAAGCGCAAAAAGCATAGTAGCCAAGGATACCTCTCATTCTGATACCATATAAGACCAGTTTCAGAATATTTTCTAATGCCACTTTAAATTCCCAATATACCCCTGGATATGCTATAAAATGCCCTGTGGTTACCTAAGGACTCTATTCCTTTTTTTATAGTGTATTTGGTTAATGCGTTAAAGTCCAAAATGTCCAATTCTTGCCTCCTGTCATGTTGCTGATCTCTTTGAATTCCTGCTATCAGATGGAGGTACATTCAAGCATAGCTTATGGACCCTCTAGGACAGGTTATTATATAGTTAAATAAACTGCTTAGTCTTTTATACTTGGGCCAATCAAAGTTCCGCATATTTTCTTATGAGAATCATAATTGATCAAAAGACTCTAGATATATATGTTTAGGAAGATTCATGGTCCAGTAACCTTGCTTGGTTACATATTTTAGCCTTCACGTTGCTACAAGGGGCTGCTTTGACATATGATAATGTAATTGGCCATCAATATAACTTAAACAGGTTATTAGATCAAATATGTAAAATATACCCCTTGTAGCAGCAGGAAGTTTTAGAAATATCCAAATAACTTAAATATGTTTGATTTATATTTAAGCAGACAGTACTAATTTTTGATATACAAAAAAAATGTCTGATTGATCAGCCTGAGGACCAACATTGTCCTATGACACAGAGGGAGGAAATTTGGACAAAAGATTAACATGTTTAAAAAGCAATAAATACATATTGAAAATTGTCAATTATTAGAGATCAATCTGCTATTAAGTAATAGTCCACACAAGCCTTTCCTCAGGCCGCAGGCTACATCAGAAAATTGATTAGTCTAATTCTGCAATTCCTGTATTGTCGTTCTTTTTTATTTTAAAAATGGTTTGTCTTTATATTTTCATATGCCTCATTATAACTATTTTTTTTTGTTATAACTATTGGAACGTCATAAGAGGTCCCAATTTGTATACCTTATTTTTTATTTGTTGTTTTATTTTTTTCTGTCCTCTGCTTTATTATTTCATTAAATTGTGCAGCTCAAACATGAATCTGTCCATTTCTAATTCTAACATTACTCTACTCGTGTTGCAGTGGCGGATCCAGGGGGGGGGGGGGGGGGGGCGATCGGGGCGATCGCCCCCCCTACCAGGGGCTTGCTGCCACAGCTGCACACTGTGCAGGTCCGTTCAGCAGTGACAGTGTGCTGCCTGGCTGCTCTGATTGTGTTTTAAACACGATCAGAGCAGCGGGACAGCACATTATCACTGCTGAACGGACCTGCACATACTGTGCAGCCGCCGGCAGCCTTAGACATCAGAAAGGGGCGGGGCCTAAAATCGCCCGGGGTAGGACAAATGTCTGGATCCGCCCCTGTCGTGTTGTATGGTGTGCATGACGTTGGCCTATCATATCTTACAACTGCCCCGATTTCAGCTGGACAGTCCCAATTTTAGGGCCCTCTGAGGGCGTGGCCATGCCCCTGTTACAATTTCAACATGCCCCGCTAGTGGGGATAGACATGTCGGGAGGTATCGCCTATCAAGGTGTTCAGCCTTTTTTGGGGAGGCCTAGGTCAGATATTTTGGGAACCTAGTAATGACCCTTAGACTTTTTAGTTTTCTTTCTCAAATGCTTCTCAGTTTAGCCCTATACATGGCTTACATCAGTAACGAGAGTGATGGGACATCTGGACAGTTTTAGTATCACGTTTGTGTGCTGTTTATTACATTTCTCAGAAAATGCATAAAGACGTATTTCTCCCAAAATTCACTTTAATCACAAACTTGCCACATGTAATAAAATTTAGTGCACTGTTAAAAATAATTTTAAAAAAAAATTATACTCAGAGGGCTCCCCCCAAAATTATTGACCAGCCCTAGCGATAGCTAACCTGGCCTGCTAAACACCTTAAGAGGGAAACCCAGGGTTCCACTTGCAAAAGTGAACATCAGCCTCAGTATGGTCAGCACAGGGCTGGAGCCTTCATGGTGGAGGGGTCATAAAAAAATAGCCCATCAAAGACTACTAGCCCCAACTTGAAAAGCACCAGAGCTCTCCCTTATAGCCCCCCCCCCCCCCCCCCCCCCGAGCTCTGGGGTCCAGTGTAATTAAAAAGATTGGGACCACTGGTTTGGCGACATTGCTTGCTGATTTTTCGATGGAGACGTCACACTGCCCATCTGCTTTAATGGAAGACTAGTTCAAGCTATGACACTTTTGCAACTCACAAATTTTAAGTATCACAATCATCAGCAGATATCTTTAAAACAGACCTTCGGGACCGACAAAATATGCACCTCCTTCTTACATTTGTATTCCCCTGGTGTACTCAGTTTACTGGTTAATAATACAGGTGCCTTTTTCTGAGTGCAGAGTATCTGTGTTTTTTGTCTATGCAATGTGGGCAACCCCCTTTTGCACCCCAGTCTGTTTTTCTTTATACAATGTCCCATCTCTCTTGCACCCCATTCGTTGCATTAATTAATTCCAACATGTGTCAGGTGAGTCCCAGGTCTCCCATGGCTGTTAGTGCTTGGGAAAGACTTGCCTTTAAAGCTATTTGCAGGTAAGCCTTTAGACCAGATAAAAAGCATAGCATTTGATCATGTGAGGACTGACCAGAATGGGAAGACTTTGGCATGAGTTGGTCAGTTTAACATATATTGCAATATGTGGAACTGACATTCCCTGTTTTAATCAGAGATGTTCACTGACCCCCGTGTTCTGGTTTTGGTTTCGGATCTGGATTAATTTCGTGTTTTGGTTATGGTTTTTCGGTGTTGGTTTTGGATCCCGATTTTTTTTCTAAAATCACTATTTTTTTTTTGCCAAAATCACATATTTTTTAATTTCTTAACATTTATTTAAAACACATTGATAAAATGATAATACAGACAGACATGAGTTAACCGTAGTTACATATAATACAAAAAAATCTATGAAGTATTGGGCTCTATTACAATTATTTAATGAATTGACAAACACCATATTTACATAATGTAAATGGCATCACAACAGTAATTTAATGTAATAGGCGCTGAAGGATTAAGTACATAAAATAACTACTGTACTTGAATGTTTCAGGAAAATACCCAACATTAGAAGCTTACTGCTTGACATTTCTATTTCTGTTGACAAAATGACCATAAATCCCACCCCGCAAGCTCACTGCCTAGGTGTACTCCTTGACTCACAACTATAGTTTCTTCCCCACATCAACTCTATATTTATATCATGCTGCATACATCTAAAACACATTTTCACAATACGTACATATCTCACACAAGACTCTACACTGGTTGCCTGTTTTCAACTAATTCAATATAAAATTTTTGAACTAACATACAAGGCCATCAACAAAATTGCACCAACTTACATCTCCTCACTTGTCTCAAAATATCTCCCAACTAGACACCTCCTTTCTGCACAAGATCTGTGTCTCTCTTCCTCTCTCATCTCTTTCTCCCTTTCTCGGCTACAGGACTTTTTTTGGGCTCCACCCACTTTATGGAATTCCCTCCCTCGCACATTAAGACTTTTCTCCAGTCTTCAAAACTTCAAGTGTTCTCTGAAAAACCCCCTAATCAGACAAGCTTATAATATTCCTCTACTGCCCTCTTAATCTTTCTAGGTTACCTTAGTACCACCCTCTACACAGCTAACACAAGACACCAACCCTCTGACCAACATAGTTGAGTGACTGGGCATACAGCCCACTAAACACTTTGTAATCTTTGCATTTTAGCTGGACAAATATTCAATATGATGTAGAACTTACCCTTGTGTATCAAACCATTGTCCCATAAATTGTAAGCTTGCGAGCAGGACCCCTTTACCTCTCTGTATGTATATATTACCCAGTATTGTTTTATTACTCTTTGTTCCCAATTGTAAAGCGCTACGGAATCTGCTGGCGCTATATAAAGAAATGATGATGATGATGATGATGAATATATAAAAGTATGGTTGTTATATCAGAAGACAGCATTACCTAACCTCAGCTACCTATACAGTATACTGTATAGTTATTCAGTAGAGGATTAGGGCATAGGGATTAATCTTCCTAATGCTTGTTTAATTAATTAATTGTAATGTATTTGAATATATTTTCTGCAACCATGCAAAGATTCTCCATTTTACTTTTTACCATGAACTCTGAAAAGGGAATTTCATTTTGTGCAACCAATTTGTTTTATTAACCATTTTTAGGCGCATTTTGCTAACATCGCAGAATTTTTATGATCTGTCTGTTCACCTGTATGTCCTCTAAATCACCTACTGTAATTAAATATAAGGTCATTCAAGCACTTATTATATGCGTTAAATAGTGTGCTTTTTCCTGTTTCCATGTAGGTGAGACATATTAACTAGAATGATCTCATTATCTAGCATTGACCGTTGGAAATTATGATATCATTTATCTACAAATTATATTTGCATAAAAAGGGGCAATATAATGTGATCTCATTAGATTTCTTTATTCCTGCAATTACCAGTTGCTTCCAAGCAACTAATCAGTTTAACCTGTATTATTTTACACTATTTGAGTGACATATATATATTTTAACCGAACTATATATCATTAAACTAGAAGAGCACTATGATGTTATTAACTGCAACCAAACTAATAATGACTTGAAATAAAATCATTTTGCTGCTTTTTTGGTGTATTAGATGCCAAATTATATAGTCCAGTATAAGCACATTTTCCTCTTTTCATCTCTGTACATAGGGCTGGGGGAAAAAGAGGCAAAATAATTTAATAAACTATAATAAAAGAAAGCTTCTTTATTTATTTAGGAATAATAGGATAGGTTGAAATATTATATACAACACATGTAGATGACAATTTCATGTTATCATTTTCTATCAAAACTTCTATTTAAAATACTTTTTATAGTTCTGTTAAAATGTTGTCACTGGAGAGTCTAAATGTTTAAATCACCTTTATATAAGGCTTTAGCCTTCATATGATGTAGAAGCAGACAATAAGCGCCGTGCTTTAAATGATAATCTTACTAGAGGCAGATTAATTTCAAAATATTAAAAGTTTGGCTTTGTTTCTTTTTGGACTTAACCTGTGTGACCCAAGCAGCTGCTTAACTTAGTGAGGGGAGTTTATGACTTTATTTTGGTCCAATCTACAACTTTTTAACTTTGTTTTTTTTCTCCAACCCAGCTTTGTACTGTGAAAACTGTTTTGGATTTTATGGTCATCTCTTGTGCCCTGCTTATAGCTGTGGAATTCAGAGTCTTGTAAGAGTCCCACCTCAAGGCAGCAATAGAACTTGATAATGCCAACAGCATAAGGGAAGAGGCAATAGGGGAGGAGGGGGGTGTTGAGGGTCAACTTACCATGTCTTGGATCTATTCTAAACAAGCTAAATCTAATACTATATAAATATTGAAGTACACAGTAGACTAAAAGTATTCTATAAACATTTACTGTGAATGGAGGCATTAGTGAAGGCTTAGGCCCAGCCTGAATTCCCATGAAATTTGTAAATATTTCTTTCATTTGTTCTCCATTTACAATTAGTTGCGGTCAAGCTGATCAAAGACGACAGAGGCCTGTTGCATGTGAACCAACATCCCTCACAATGACATCCACAAAGCAGAATGAAATATGAAATATCAGGTTTCCACGGATGTATGAACTTGTAAAAAATCTGAAAGAATAGGAGGTTTTTCACACTGAGTAATGTGAAACATTTGGTGCGGATTGTTAGGCCTCAGAAGAGGAAAACTGAGAGCCAAAATCCAACAGACAATAAAACAGAAGCAGGCAGAAAGTTAAAACAACAGCTATCCACTGAATTCTATTGATTTAGATGTCATTGTAGTACGCATATTCTAACCACATGATGTTAGGTTTGTCTAAATTACTGTCAGGAAAACTATAGTTAATATCCACCAGAAGTTATCTTTTCCTTGCCGGTGAAGAAAAAGATGTGTTATTGTAAATTGATTTGGTTAGAAGTGGCTGGGTCTTGAAAAGTGATCCAGGCATGGCAGGTGGGGACTACAACACAGGATTTAATCAGGCCTATGAGGGCCTATGAGGGCTGACACTCCAGCTAAGTGAATCTAGCCAACTGAAATAAATAACTCAATTATCCAAGTGGATATAGGTTTGCAGAAAGCTACAATATAGCTAAGTGAGACTGCCTGCAATACTTTGCGCCTTATCTTTTTTACAGACTAGATCTGTTCTAATGTGAAAAGTGCCATTAGAGAGCAGTCTTCCTAAATAACACAGTCTGACTTTAATTGCTTCCTATACCTTTACCAGCTGTCTTTCAGCAGCAGTGCTTTTACACTTAGCATTCTTACACCGACAGTAGGCAGACATATACATGTTGAGTACTCACCAACTTCATAACATACATATGAGGACAGTTATCACTTTCTTGAAAATCTTAAGACTTTTTATTACATATAATACACTCTGTATTATTTTAATTCACACTGATTTCTACTTGAAAGAGCTCTAGAAGTATATAATATCACTCTTACATTTTTGCTGGTTTTCAGCTAAGCTTAGACATATTAATGTATTTTTATTTGTAATTTTTTTTGTGATTTTTGAAAAAATCAAAGCAACAATAACAGTAAGCAAATAGGAATTGTTTTTAATTAAAGTATAGTTTACATAAAGCATTAACACAGGTCCTGTAATACACTATAGCCACAATATTGGAGGTCCTACAATACACTATAGCCCCCAGATTATAGGTCGTCCAATACACTATAGCCACCAGATTGGAGGTCCTACAATACACTATAGCTATCAGACTGGATGTCCTACAATACACTATAGCCACCAGATTGGAGGTCCTACAATACACTATAGTCACCAGATTGGAGGTCCTACAATACACTATAGCCACAATTTTGGAGGTCCTACAATACGCTATAGTCACCACATTGTAAATCCTACAATACACTATAGCCACAATATTGGAGGTCATACAATACACTATAGCCACCAGATTGGAGGTCCTACAGTACACTATAACTACCAGATTGTAGGTCCTACTATACACTATAACCACCAGATTGGAGGTCATACAATACACTATAACCACCAAATTGGAGGTCCTACAACAGTGGCGGATCCAGGGGGGGGGGGGGCGTTCATGGTTTTAAACACAATCAGAGCATCCGGGCAGCACACTGTCGCTACCTGTCACTGCTGAACGGACCTGCACATAGTATGCAGCCGCCGGCAGCCTCAGATGTCAAAAAGGGGGTGGGGCCTAAATCGCCCCGGGTAGAAGTATTCTCTAGATCCGCCCCTGTCCTACAATACACTATAACCACCAGATTGGAGGTCCTATAATACACTATAGCCAGCAGATTGAATGTCCTGTTATACACAAGTCACTACACTTCAGTGTGTAATTGGATGAACAGCACCAGAGATTCTCTAACCATTTACTGAAGGCACTCAGAAGTCAGTCATTTTATACATGGGTACAGAATCACCCTTTGATGAATGTCCATGTTGTTTGTGGTAACTTGGTGTATCTATCACGATCAGTGCAATTTTTTATAAAATATCTATACTTTTTAACAATTAAATTTAAATATACTGCATTATGTATCAGTGCTTCTGTTCTTCCATTTAAATTTGTTGCATGATTCCCAGTTCCTCACATTTGTAGCAACAGGAACTGGACATTTCCCATATACTGTTCCGGACTATTTTAAATAAGATTGTTTGATCTTTTGCCATATTGTATCATTTTTACATTATGCATGTATTCAAATAAGTCTTTTATTGGGCATTATTCTCAATATAAGTGTATTTCAGATTAGGGTTATGCTAGCTACCAGATTACACTTCCCTTATACACATTATATAAGGTCTTTTTTTTACTAGCCATAAGCTTGAATGACTTATTTATATACTAACCATCATAATAGGCATCTGCTTAGTATACTAACCACTAGTTTAGGGATTTGTTTTACTAGCCACCTGAATGGACAACTACTTTGATACTAACTACCACAGGGTCCTTAATTTTATTACTGGAATGAAGGGTAGAGCAGAGGGCATCCTTGACCAGTGGCGGGCTGGCTCATTCAGACCGCTATTAGGGCCAGGGGGTAGGCCGGCTGGCCGCCCCCCGGATGCAACATACCACATTTTTACCCGCGGCCGCATCTGATGACACACAGTATCTTGATACTAGATACTAGATACTGCTTGAAAAAGTCTGCAGAGGCAGACGAAACGCGTTGCAGAGACTTTCTTATTGCTCAGTGCATGTATTTCTATTCTAAGGAGGAGAACGTGAGGATTATTATAGCTTCAGTGCACGAAGCTATCTTTAGGAGGAACCTTTTGATTGGAGGTGACTTTTTTATCGGACAGTTCTTGGTGCGCACCATAGAAACAGCTGAACATAACAGCCGCCAGAGCGGCACAGAGGCGAGTGAATTACTCTTCGTCCCCCAGAAGCGGGTAAGCCATCTTTTTTGCCTATATTACAACGTGGGCTATTACCGCTAAATATCACTCTCTACTCCTAAAACGGGGGAGCTATTTATGCCCAAACACATTGTGGGCGATTACCTCTGGATTCTCTTCCTTCATAAAGTGGGTAGGACATTCTTGCCCTAAATATATCGGGGGCTATCATATGAAGGACTACCTATCGATGGAAATTTATATACCCCTTATACGGAGGAAAATCATTTGTATACATTGATTTGTGTCAAGTTTCATATCGCTGGACACAACGTGTATAACTATTGTGAAGTCATCTGGATTTCTTTCATCAAGGAGATACATTGTTGTTCTATATATTTCCATACTGATTCAAGACTCTATACTACTCTACTATTTTATTTTATTTTATGAGAATGGAAAAGTGTTTAATTCATCAGAATATGGAGCAAAGATGCTAGAGTCTGCTTTCTGTATATTTTAAGAAGCATTTATTGGATGCCGTGTACATGCACGTTTTATTATTAAGGAGATATACTCAGGGATTTATGTTTATGTATATATACATCTTTTATTGATATGTGAGATCGTGATGGTCTAATAATCTGCTATTATTAAACTTTGATTATATGGTTCATAAGAAGTGAGTTTGCGCATTCATTCTTTTTTCCCTTTATATTGTAATCGTAGGAGATTGGACACTATCTCCATTGAACTGCTGCAATTCACTTCTTATACTGATTGGCAACATTTAATATTATAGCGCCAGAGATTGTGTGTGTTTTTGTATTATGACCAAGCAGTCAAAAACTGTAAATGGTCAATAGAACCAAACCATATATAATAAAGACTATAAATATAAGGCCAAATCTATATTTGTTATTTCAACAATACGGTAATTTGTTGCTCCCTCACCAAGTCTAAGTCGTATTTTTTTTAATAAAAAAAATAAAATAATAATTGATGATAATGATGAAGATAGAAGTCAAAGCCCTATAATATTAACACAAGGTAACCTATTTCTCACAGTACAAACAAGTACTTTCCCAGTTACTAAAAAATATCTCGCCATAATTTATTCCTTTTAATTTCAGAGGGCCAATTATAACAATATATGCAATATTAACTATAAAAATATAATGTATTGTACTTCAATGTTTCTCAACCTGTGGTCCGTGTCTACCAAGGAGTACTGTGATGCACCAATGTTGATTGCTGGTTACGAAATTTCAGCTTAAGTATTGAGCGTTTTTCTGGCGACTAAGAGGTTTAACATACAGAGATAAAAAAAACAGTTACAGAGCACTGCTTAATATCAGTGAAAATGCTCTGTGTCCCAAGTAATGGTCAAAATGATTAATAATATTTAGTGATTCTCAGCAAAAAATTTCAGAAGCAGAAAAATCATTTTTTGAAATAAAGTCAGTGATTTTGTGCCATGGAACTGGTAATCATTTACAGACATAAGTGGATACTTGTTAAGAAAAATGTTTAGTAATCCTGATATAACCTACTAATTTACCCTTTATATGTGTTGTGTAGCATTAATGATTTTGAGTGTAAAACAGACATTGGATAACATTAACTCAATTAATGAACTGAGCTCAAAGAAAGAAAATGTATTTAAGGAATGTTTTGCTTTCAAAATGCTCTCGGTGAGATTACTAAGCATTTTAACTCAATCATTCAAGAAATAATAGTAATCATGAGCTTGGTCTTAATCAATGATTCTGACGTTGTCGTATCTTAAAAAGCATGGGAAGTTTAAAAGTACTAAATAATTTATTTAAACTCCCCAGTGCCCATTATTTAATATCCAGAGCTTATGCATGCTCAAGACCTGACTAAGGGTTCAGGCCCTCCTAGACTAATACGCTTGTAGCAGCCCCTCACCTTCCATGCTAGTCTAATATGCGGTATGTAAAACCTAACTTGTCCTTAATTTAAAATTTGGCTATCTTCATCATCCCCCCAACATATATTCAAACTCAGATCCACTTTTTAAAAGGGTCACATTAATCTTTGTCAGTGATCTAGTTTTCCTTAAAATTAGAACTGTATATCAGACCAAATGCATGAACGAGCGCTACTGAGGGTGAAGACGTGAAGGGGACGGGGCATTATCCCCACTGCCCACCCAATAATGACTCATTGTCTTCAGCTATTACCATGGGAATACGCCAAGATTAAAACCTTACTACAGTTTTATTTTTACTTTGGAGAACAACAATTCTCTTTTTTTTTTTTTTATTAATTTCTCTTTATACCTCTCCCTATCACAATTTTGCAACCTCAAGACCTCAAACTTTTGTATCCCCCCCCCCTAAAAAAACCAACTTGTGCCCTTGGCTGCAGCCTAGTGAACCTATTGCATAATCAGGCCCTGGGCACGCTGTTCACATGTTAGATCATGCTATTTATTTTTATGTCTAATTAATGAAATAAAATAGTTCCCACTAAGATTTTGTTTTACAGTAAACTAACTCATTTTTTTCAATTCAGTAGTCCCACATTGTCCAATATTTAGGAATCAAAGACAAAGAAGAAAGTTAAAAAGGCAATAATCCAATCAGACTCAGTGGTTAATACCATTCTTTCACTTTTCTCATTTTTATTATTTCATAATAATTTCATTGGCGTATAAGGAACTTCTAAGTGTTTTATGTTTGTTTTGTTCTGCCAGTAAAAAGCCAGAAACAGATTTATAAATTATTGCTGTTCATTTGTTGGAAGAAACACATGGAAAAGTGTATCAGGTTATGAGAGCAGTGGGATTAAAATGAGGAGGTATCAAGTGGTTTTTTTTTCCCTCTTCTCTTTTATTGGATAAAACATGCCACATCTGCTTCCAGGTAAAAGATCGCTATTAATATGTCAGCCATAATAATGCCAAAAGAATGCCAACGATAGTTGTACCTCTAGCCAAAAAATCATTCAAAAGCCATCAAGATATTAGTTAAACATTCTAGTTAGGTCATAGATTTATTGTTTTCCGACCAATTATAGCAACAATATAAATGTACAATGAGTAACCTCTTTGAAGTAAAGTTTATAAGTTTGGGAGCCAGAAAACTTTTGGCAGAGCTGGACCAAGATT
This sequence comes from Mixophyes fleayi, assembly GCF_038048845.1. Taxonomy (NCBI): domain Eukaryota; kingdom Metazoa; phylum Chordata; class Amphibia; order Anura; family Limnodynastidae; genus Mixophyes; species Mixophyes fleayi. The sequence continues at coordinate 244,442,510 of NC_134402.1, read as the reverse complement.
CATTTTGGTTGTGTTTACATAGAATATGTACACATCTGCACAGTGCTTCCTGAAATGCATCAAGACAGAATATATAGTGATATTTTCTCCCTTGTAATGGGGCATCATGATTTGCTGTCCCAGTTAACAAGTTTTGCATTTTCACATGTTTTTTTTTTCCAATGAGGAAATGTTACATAATTTAATAAAGCTGCCAGAAGAAGATAGAAAATAGTTTGGTGCTCAGAATTAGTTTTCTCCTAAAAATTATCATGAATGAGGTCCAGTATTTAGCAATGGATATTGGGGGCTTTTTTTTGCAGATGGCAACCTAGCAGCACAAGTAACTTAATTACAGAGAACAACATTTTTATAGCACAACAAAAGAGCTAATAGTTTGACAATGGAGCAGTAACCAAACTAGATCATTTCGAGGCAGGATGGCAACATTTTAATGGGCCTTGAAGGATTCTAGGGAGTATACCCTCCCCTTACTTGCCATAATGGCCAACTGCCTCTGAGTTCTCTTCAACTCAGTTGGTGGTCTCTTCATCTTCATCATCATCACCATTTATTTATATAGCGCCACTTATTCCGCAGCGCTGTACAGAGAACACATTCCCATTAGCCCCTTCCCCACTGGAGCTCACAATCTAAATTCCCTAACATACACAGACAGAGACAGAGAGAGAGAGAGAGAGAGAGAGAGAGAGAGACTAGGGTCAATTTTGATAGCATCCAATTAACCTACGAGTATGTTTTTGGAGTGTTTTTTATATTCTGTAGTATAGGAAGAGTGTGTGGTACTAACTTGTAGCTCTGAAATCAAATCAACTCTTATACTTTGGTGCATTCATCAAAGCCTAAACACTGCTAGGCCAACAATCTCTCATGGAAATGTCACATTTAATGAAGTGCAGGGAGCTAGGGTTAAGAGGGTTGGAGTGTGGGAATAATTACTATTATGTCTATTATTTTATTTATTTTACTTTTGTTTTAAGCAACATAATTGAGTGCTTAGTGGGAAGTATGTGATGGCAACAGATCCATCAAAAATAATAGATCCATCTAAATAAAATCATCATGTGTAGCAATAGTAAGAATAAAGTAAGGTCAGGGTCTGGGTAAACTGGGAAATATTTACATAATATTACTGAAAATATTGGAAAAGAAAGGCAAATACATGACTCACCATTGCACTAATTAAAGTTTGATAATTCCATAATAATTATTAGAAATAGTTTTAACCTCATAAAAAAATATTTAGGTGTGCACCTAAGGCATATACACTGTGACTTGATTAGCTGCAAATGTCTGCATTTAGGGCCAATCCCAATCAACATAAGATCAGGATTTATCAGCTTTCTGTCCAGGCAGACAGTAAATACAATGAGATGATAAATGCATATGAACTTGTATGAGGTCATCACCTGACCAGCATGTATGTATATGGCCATATAGAAATCAGCCATTCAGAGGATGGCAGGATCAAACTGTGTGCGGGCACCGTAAGAGTGCAGTGAAAATGTTCTTATCTTTAATCTATTGGGTTGTATATTTTAATAGCCTGGTCCCCAGAAAACATTCTAGAAGTGTATAATGCCAGCTCAGTGAATGTTGATCCTCAGCATATTTTATTTGCATGCATACTAATCCTTTTACAAGACACAATAAATAAGCCCTTTTGCCAGTAATGTGAGTTTATGTAACACCTCTCCAAAGTAACCACAAGTGTCTTTAAAACAAATGTTTTGGATTATGTTTCCATTTTCTGTGCGGACCAAGGAATTGGATATGCACAATTGGTCTGATATAAAATTACATGTCTGAGCCTACACATTTAACCAGCGAACTAGGTTGTGTGCACTGAGTAAACTGGAGCTCAACCCTATATGCAACTGGTTTTATGAGTCTAGTAAGGAATGTTTGATATGCAAATGTTACGTGAGTGCCAATGGAGGTCTCTAGTTAAATCGTTTTACATGAGCCAAATTTATTATTGTATTTCAGTATTGTGTATCTTATCTGCTTTGATCCCATTGTTGTGTAATCACATGGGATTATACTTTCTAACTTGACAAAAACAAGATGTATTTCTATTTGTAAAATTTTCCTATAAAATATTCCCCTATAATGGTAAATAATTTATAGATGTCATAAACTAGAGGACAGGCAGCCGAATATGAGAAAAGACTGGACATGCTGCATTCTTATTGAAAACACTTTGAATCAGATGGCTAAATGATAACCAGTTGTGATAGCTACCCGCATATTTTAAAATATATGTGCATGTATCCAAAAATGATCTTGTTATTTGATTTATTCTCAAGTCCCCTGAAGTGTTTAATAAATACAATATGGTAAAACTGAAATCATGCTTATTGCTGCTATTACTTTGGTAATTCTCCAAGATGAAATCATACTTTTCAGGTTATAAATATACATTTTTATTGTTGATTTTTATACTCAAATTTGAAATATTGCTTCTCTGCTTTCATATTTTCAAGACCTTATTACAGTGCAATAAATCTGCCCAGGACTAAAGGAACTCTAATTGATATCAGGTGATTTTGAAACAAAGAGAAAACAACTTGTGCGTATCCTTTGTTACAATCCACAGACTTTAAACTGCATGCACAATTTTTCAGGACTGTTCTGAAAAGAGTAATAGATAAATAAAGTGGACTTCCAGAAGATGAATCACAGTGTTGTGCATGACAGTCATTTCTTTAAGATAGAGATGATCTGAGCAACACAATTGTTTTTTTCTGTGGGAAGTAACGTGGACAGAATTACGTACACATGTAGTCTTCTTATTGCATCTTGTGGCACACAGACACCTGGGGGAATTTGTGTACCAGGCATCATGGCTTCATTTTGGAAACTCTTTGTGAAATTTAGTGCATTCATTGCTAATAGCTTGAGTATCAATGGTGCTGTCCTACTTGCCACGGTGTCTAACTGTGGTAAAACAAAAGGCAGCCTTCAATTACAAAAGTACATATTTATTTTATCGGGTGACTAATTTTCCATTGTTGGAATGGTAAAGGAGCCTTCTAAGGTAACCATTTAATTTTATCTATTCTTTTTTTTTTATATAGAACTAAGTCCTGCACAGTCACAATCTGCCCTGGCATTGTTCCATATCTTCCCCAATTTATTCAAAATATATCAGTTAGTGCTCTGTAACTGGAAAAATTACAGATATGGACATTCCTACTCTGACTCATGTTTACAGCCTCCCATATGGGAGAGAGATCTCTGCTAGAGGGAATTTACAATCTAAAACATTATAGAAACATATGAGTATAGCAAGTGTTATAGAAAAGTGACCCCTAATAAGTAGAGCTATGAGGTTGAGAAATCTTCAAGGACAGACAAAATCCTTATGTAAGGAGGTGGTTCCTAAGGGAGGTTCATAAGAATCGAGCAGTGCAGCAGGTATCAGTAATCAACAAGTAATTCCCAGAGAACATGTGCACCGTATCGGCTTTGAGCATGAAGGACACACCGGACGAATGCAATGTTTGGGATCCACCAGAAGTGGTGTGGCCAGCCACTAGAGGAAGTGTGGTCAGCCCATGGAGGACATAGCTAGTTCCATATATCAGTACATAAGGAATGTACATAAGAAGTGCACAGCCTGGCCCCTGGCCCTAAATCGGTACAAGGTCCTGACTGTGATCAACAATCACCTAATAGCTGGACTGCCCCACTAGAATCAAAACAGTTGCCAGTCAGTTCTACTCTCTCCTACTTGTTCCCGCAGCTTTCGTGCCTGTTGCTGCTCGTGTCTTAAGTGCAATAGATGCTTATCGGGATCCTGAAATTATTTGTGTCGAAAGTAGGGATGTGCACCGGCGACTTTTGAGGTCTCGTGTTTTGTGTTTTGGATCCGGATTTTCTCGATGTTTTGGGTTCGGATTTGTTTCGCAAAACACCTGCCGAAAGGTTTTGGTTCGGATTTAAGGTTTTGGATTCGGATTTTTTTTGAAAAAAGCATAAAAAGTTAAAAAATCAAGTTTTTGGGCTTATTTTCACTCCTACGCTATTATTGACCTCAATAACATTCAATAACAAGCATTTCCACTAATTTACCGTGTATTCTGAACACCTCACAATATAGTTATTAGTCCAAAACGTTGCAACGAGGTATCTTTCTGGACTGCGTAGTGGAGTGGTCCCCACAATATAATAAGAAAACCATCAACTGGTCTTAATGCCACCAAAACATGTACCTGGACTGCGTAGAGGAGTGGGTCACCACAATATAAATTAAAAACCCTGAACTTGTATGATTCGCACCAATAATGTACCTGGACTGCGTAGAGGAGTGGGTCATCACAATATATATAATAAGAAAACCATCAACTGGTATGAATTGCAATGAATAATGTACCTGGACTGCGTAGAGGAGTGGGTCACCACAATATAAATTAAAAACCCTGAACTTGTATGATTCGCACCAATAATGTACCTGGACTGCGTAGAGGAGTGGGTCACCACAATATATATATAATAAGAAAACCATCAACTGGTATGAATCGCACCGAATAATGTACCTGGACTGCGTAGAGGAGTGGGTCACCACAATATAAATTAAAAACCCTGAACTTGTATGATTCGCACCAATAATGTACCTGGACTGCGTAGAGGAGTGGGTCACCACAATATATATAATAAGAAAACCATCAACTGGTATGAATCGCACCGAATAATGTACCTGGACTGCGTAGAGGAGTGGGTCACCACAATATAAATTAAAAACCCTGAACTTGTATGATTCGCACCAATAATGTACCTGGACTGCGTAGAGGAGTGGGTCACCACAATATATATAATAAGAAAACCATCAACTGGTATGAATCGCACCGAATAATGTACCTGGACTGCGTAGAGGAGTGGGTCACCACAATATAAATTAAAAACCCTGAACTTGTATGATTCGCACCAATAATGTACCTGGACTGCGTAGAGGAGTGGGTCACCACAATATATATTAAAAACCCTGAACTTGTATGATTCGCACCAATAATGTACCTGGACTGGGTAGAGGAGTGGGTCACCACAATATATATAATAAGAAAACCATCAACTGGTATGAATCGCACCGAATAATGTACCTGGACTGCGTAGAGGAGTGGGTCACCACAATATAAATTAACCCTTAACTTGTATGATTCGCACCAATAATGTACCTGGACTGCGTAGAGGAGTGGGTCACCACAATATAAATTAAAAACCCTGAACTTGTATGATTCGCACCAATAATGTACCTGGACTGCGTAGAGGAGTGGGTCACCACAATATTATTAAAAAACCCTACACGGGTCTGAATTCCACCCAAAAAGTTTATGGACTGCGTAGTGTAGTTTTCCCCACAATATTATTTAAAAATTTTGCAGCAACAGTCAACGTTGTTTAATATCTGATACACCTCTATCTGGACTGCATAGTGGAGTGGCCCCGGTACCCAATTTGGTACCGGGGCCACAATACCTCCTCCAACCATGGTACAGACCATTCGTCATTGAGATCCCATCAAGTATGTTAAAGACAGACAGGGTCGAAGTGTTATTGGTTGACTTTGTAAACCAAAAAACTGTCCCTGTTGCACATAGTCGTGCAATGAAGACTGACTTTTTCATTTAAAGGCACCATCTTTCAAGTGTAGTGTTTGTGAGTCATATTATACTTTTGGTAAAATTTGTTTATTTTGTTCCTCTTTATAGTAACTACTAATAGAATTAAAGTATTAAATAGAAGCGGCAGTTCCTCTTTATGGCAATTAGTAATAGAATTAAAGTATTAAATAGAATTAAAGTATTAAATAGAGTGGTATAGAGTGGTAGTGTGGTATAGAGTGGTCCCCACAATATAATAATAAAACCCTCAAGTGGTCTGAATTCCACCAAACAAGTATCTGGACTGCCTAGTGGGGTGGCCCCGGTACCCAATTTGATACCGGGGCCACAATAAAATAAATACACCCTCAACTGGTCTGAATTCCACCAAACAAGTATCTGAACTGCGTAGTGGGGTGGCCCCGGTACCCAATTTGATACCGGGGCCACAATAAAATAAATACACCCTCAACTGGTCTGAATTCCACCAAACAAGTATCTGGACTGCGTAGTGGGGTGGCTCCGATACCCAATTTGATACCGGGGCCACAATAAAAAAAAATACACCCTCAACTGGTCTGAATTCCACCAAACAAGTATCTGGACTGCGTAGTGGGGTGGCCCCGGTACCCAATTTGATACCGGGGCCACAATACCTCCTCCAAGTTCCAAGTGTAGTGTTTATAACATCTTAACACTACACTAATTCTAGCACGTCAAAACCTCTTGTTTTAAATAATGACAGGGCATTTAACTTTTGATTTAATTTAGTGAATTTGTTGGCATTTTCTTTTACTTTTTGAACATGGCAAACGACTGTTGAATGGTCACATAATGCTAAAAAAATAGTTGCAAGATGGAATTGTCCTTGGGCCCTCCCACCCTCCCTTATGTTGTTGAAATAGGACATGCACACTTTAACAAACCAATCATTTCAGCGACAGGTACTACCAAACAACTGTGGCTGAAATGATTGGTTTGTTTGGGCCCCCACACCAATAAAACAATGCATCTCTCCCTGTACAAACTAAACAGGCTCTACTGAGGAAAGATGTCGTCCTCATCCTCAACCTCTGATTCCTCTCCCCTTACAGTGTGTACTTCCTCCTCCTCACACATTATCAATTCGTTCCCGCTGGACTCCACAACCACAGGTCCCTCTGTACTGTCTGGAGAGCAGTGCTGTACTTCATTGAGGAATTGATTATTCATTTTTATAAACATCATTTTTTCAACGTTGTAAGGAAGCAACCTCCTTCGCCGCTCACTGACCAGGTTCCCCGCTGCACTAAAAACTCTTTCCGAGTACACACTGGAGGGGGGACAACTCAGTTAAAACATAGAGCCAGTTTGTACAGGGGCTTCCAAACTGCCTTTTAGAGTTCTACCACGTCACTACCTCTAGTTAATTTAGATTGCAAGGCTTGTAAATATAAATACTTTGAAGATAAAAAAAAGCAGGCTGCACAGACTGTGGAGCTAGAAAGTGAAATTAAATGGACCACATTACTTTGGTGGCTATCTATGCCCCCCCCCCCCCCGCCCTACCCTTGTAGTTGAATATAAATAAAGCAGCCTGCATAGACTGTAGAACTAGAAATTCAAATATACAAAGAAATGGACAAAGGCAGTTTGGTATCTGTCTGCATCAGATCCCCTCTCCACTAGGAGTAAAACAGAAAACTTTTCAGCCGTTATATAATCTAGAATATAAATAGAAATTGAGAAAGGCAATTTGGTATCTGTCTGCATCATAATCATCAACATCTTCCTCAGCGCCAGCTACATCAATATCCTCCTCCCGGTGTACAACATTCACACCTTCATTAGCCAAATCTGTAACTGGACTGTGGGTGATCCTTCCAGCATATGCAACACCCTTGGACTCGCCTTGGGGATTTGTGATGTCATCTGTTTAGAAGGCAGAGTTCTTTGCTGTTTTGTTGTTGTTGCTGACAGCATAACTCTCTTAAATTTTTTGTAGGGGGGGGGAGGAGGAGGGCTTAGATCCTTAGGTGAAGCTGGACCACTAGTCATGAACACGGGCCAGGGCCTAAGCCGTTCCTTGCCACTACGTGTCGTAAATGGCATATTGCCAACTTTACGTTTCTCCTCAGATGATTTTAAGTTTCTCTTTTTGCTATTTTTGGAGAACTTGGGCTTTTTGAATTTCACATGCCCTGTACTAGGAGATTGGGCATCGAACTTGCCAGACGACGTTGATGGCATTTCATCGTCTATGTCATGACTAGTGGCAGCAGCTTCAGCATTAGGAGGAAGTGGGTCTTGATCTTTCCCTACTTTATCCTCCAAATTTTGGTTTTCCATTATATGTAGCACAAGAGAGCGTACCCGTAAGCCACACACACTCGGCAAAGCCTTTAAAAATTATATGCGGCACAGGGGAGTAGCACTGGACTTATACTGCTGAATCAGTGAACTTTGTAATAGCAGTACCACTGGACTTATACTGCTGAATCAGTGAACTTTGTAATAGCAGTACCACTGGACTTATACACTGCTGAATCAGTGAACTTTGTAATAGCAGTACCACTGGACTTATACTGCTGAATCAGTGAACTTTGTAATAGCATTACCACTGGACTTATACACTGCTGAATCAGTGAACTTTGTAATAGCAGTACCACTGGACTTATACACTGCTGAATCAGTGAACTTTGTAATAGCAGTACCACTGGACTTTTACTGCTGAATGTGGCTTATATACTGCTGGATTGGTTTTGCAAATTTGGTTATAATAAAAAAATTTAAAAAAAAATTATTTTAATTTTTTTTATAACTTTTTTTTTATTGTTTAAAAAATTGGGAATAATGGGGAAATAACTATGCCCTTAGAAGCACAGGGCACAGGACACAGCACCACTGGACTGAACAGGACACAGCACAGGACCCAGCAGCACTACTGAACTCAGCAGGACAGAGCACAGGACACAGCACCACTGGACTGAGCACAGCACAGCACAGCACAGAACTTAACTGAACAGCACAGAACTTAACTGAACAGCACGAGATATAGCAGGACAGAGGACCACCTAACACACCCTCCCTCTACCCTGATCAATGCCCGAGTGAAGATGGCGGCGACTAGCGGGGAATTTATAGGATCCGAGTATCGCGAGATCCGACAACGGGATTATGAGTCAGAGCCTCAGTTTTAGATTTGAATTTGGCGCCAATACCCGGATCTGTCTCGAATCCGGCTCGGATCGGCAAGGTTCGGGTGGGCTCGGATTTCAGATATCCGAGCCCGCTCATCTCTAGTAGAAAGGAATATGTACATCAAATATGGAAATTCTTGCAATGAGTAAACACTCTACCAGCCCCAACATTAAATTAATAGTACCCATACTTAATAATTTGGCCTCACTCCCTGCAACCAGCCCTGACATCAAGTATTAAGATTTAGTAAAATAAACCTATTTCCTCCCAACCAGCCAAGGCATTAAATAATTATTACTCACATTTAATAAATAAACCTATTCCCCCGCACCTGATATTACTTAAATAGTATTTAAATTTATTAAATACACAATATCACCAAACCTGTCCTGACATTAAATAATAGTATTTACATTGATTAAATAGCCATCCTCCTCCCCAAATTCAGCCCTACTGTCACAAGTATGCGGATTTATCAGATCCGTGCGGATTGCCTGCTTTGAGACAACCCTACAAGGAGGCGTGGAATCTAACATGACGAAGGTGTGCATCAGGAACCCCTGCAAGGAGGTTTGGTGCTAGAATTACTAAGAATCGAGTTTGGTGGTGGTTTGAAACTGCCACCCATCGCCGGTGGTTTAGTGGTCTAAACCGTCGCATTCACTATAATTCTGTTTGAGGCTTCAATTTAAAATGACTGGTGATGTATGGTGGATTGCAAAAGCTAAACCACCAGTGATTTGAATGAAACCACTATCAAAACCGCCATCCAAAAGACACAACAGGACAGTTTTAATACCTGCTTCAGAATGGCTTGATAGCTTAAACATGCTGTCTAAACTATTTTGCCATTCAGAACATAAGAGAAAGCACCATTCATCATCATCATCACCATTTATTTATATAGCGCCACTAATTGGGGCTTACAGTCTAAATTCCCTAGCACACACACACACACACACACACACACACACACACACAGACAGACAGACTAAGGTCAATTTGTTAGCAGCCAATTAACCTAACAGTATGTTTTTGAAGTGTGGGAGGAAACTAGAGCACCCGGAGGAAACCCACACAAACACGGGGAGAACATACAAACTCCTCACAGATAAGGCCATGGTCGGGAATTGAACTCATGATCCCAGTGCTGTAAGGCAGAAGTGCTAACCACTACACCACCATTGACATTTACATTATTTTGGCAATCATTATTTATTGATTAAGGGGCAAAATGAATTAAATATTAACTTATGAGGGGGAAAAAAATGTCATTATATTAAGAGGATAAAATTATTTAATTATTATATTATTCGGACAATATGTAATGACAAATTATGCAACATAAAAAATTATATCCACCATTAACAATCAGTTAATAATATAACATATTTACATTTCCAACATAATATAATGCTATAATAGTATCCCATAAAATCCCTCATAAGTTAATATTAAATTCATTTTGTCCCTTAATCAATAAATAATGTTTTTCCAAAAAATTAAAATGTCACTGGTGCTTTCTCTTATGTTCTGAATGGCAAATAGCTCAAACAGCAGCAGTTTGAGCAGTCTGGCCACTCACAATCACCTCTTTCATTTTGGTTGTTTGGATGTTTTTGCGGCGGTTTTGAAAACACCAGCTTTGTAAATCTGGCTGTTTGTATGTTCATCATTGTTAAAATCGGAATGTCGGTTTGTAAAGTGGTGGTTTTGAAAAATGTCATTTCTGGACGTTTTAACGGCGGTTTGGGATTTAGTAAATCCGGCGGTTTCAAAACCGCCAAATAGCCAAAAAGTGGTGCCCGTTCTCAGAGTGGGCACCAAGCAAGTCCAGTTGGAGATGATATCGAAGATTAAGAGTGAGCAGGTAATAGTTGTCAGGACAAGCTCGAAATGGCAGGAAAGCTAGTAAAGCTGGATAACAGGCAAGAGAGATGGGCTGCAGGTATGGGTTGTCTGGATGTCCAGGTAAAGCTGGGATATGGAAACCAAGCAATCATTCTGGAAAGCTTGAGAGCTGGATAACAAGCAAGTGAGATAATCTGCAGAACCAGGTTTTCTTGATGTCCAGGTTAGGCTGAGAAGTTTGAGAGCTGGATACCAGGCAGGTAAGATGATCTGCAGCACGGGTTGTCTGAGTATTCAGGTAAAGCTGGGAAGCTTAAGGGCTGAATACCAGGCAAACGAGACGATATGCAGGTCGCTAAAATGATCCACAGCCGGACAGGCAGAGGGACTTAAAAATCTGGCAGCACTGAAGGGGCACAGGTGCCTTAAGTAGTTTGGGAGCCATAATTAATCAGTCAGTGGCTGGGGAGCAGAAATAAGAAAAAGATGGTTCTGCGCAGCAGCCATAGATGGAGTGCGTCACTCAGCGCCAAAGAGAGGGAGAGCGGATCCGTACAGATGGGCGTACCGGACTCTGACCGAGTGGTCTGTGGGTCTGGTGTCTAAAACCTACATTCAAATATTAGCCCCATACCACCAGAGCATTAAATAATACAATCACACCATTAAAAATCCCCCACTATCAACCTGTAGAACTGGCAGAGATGGATTATTTTAGAATTAAAACATATAAAACAACATTATACACAAAGTTTGATTTAAGAGATGCCAGGTCACTTCCTGTTCGCAGATTTATAAAATAAACTTCATTGTGAGGAGTAGCCCTGTAGGGAGTACAGTACTTGTATCTCCAGCTGCAAGGAAAATATAACGTAAGCGTTTTAATAGGTTTTCTTCCTAATGTTTGTATTGTAGTGTGCAATAGGCAGTAGTGACAAAAAATAAACTGTGATATTATTATGTAGATATGCACTTGTACCTCATATGGCAGGGGGAATACAAATATATTTTCTATATAAAATTTTGGCATTAATTTGGATTGTAGTGTACATTAAACACTGTCACCAAGCACACATGAGCATACCTGACAGAAGATGTTTTAAATTGAAATCTCCCACCCACTATTTAATTATTAGCCCCCACCCTCAACATTAAATTAAAAGCACACCCCCATCTACATTATAGTAAAGGCACCCCTCTCCCCACACTTACCTTCTTCCATCCATTACTTTACAGACAAAGGGGCTCATGTTAAGTTTAGAGCAAATGGCGTTTCTGGCGTATAATATGCTTTTTTACAGTTGAGCATGCGCGCACACCACTATTCCCAGAGGTAAAAATACATAATATACACTAGAAATTCAATTTGCGTTCATCTTAACATAAGCCCAAGAGTCTTCTCTCTCCTTCTCTTGCAGATAAACTGGTGAGGTGCGCCCCACCTGTGAGGAGGTCATCAGAGGGGAGAGGAGGAAGTAAGGGGTGGAACGGATCAGTATGATCTGCATCCACAATCAATAGAATGACTGGTCCCGAGGGTTGGATCAGCCTGTCAATCATCCATAGGGTAGGGGGCTAGGCCATCAGGCAGTGAGGCACGGGGGAAACAATCAAAGGCATTTGTGGTAAGTGGAAAGCAACAAGCAGCGAATCGGGAGGCTGTCTGTTGCTGAATGGGGTCTCATAATACTGTTCACTTCACTGAAAGGAGGGCTTGCAGATGAAAGGTGGGCTGTACATGAGAGGAGAGGACTACAGATGATAGGGGGGCTGCAGATGAAAGGAGGGGGCTGCACATGTAAGGGGGAGATACAGACACAAAACTATAAGGAGAGAGCTGCCATATAAAACTATAGGGAAGGTGATGCACATAGAAAGCTATAGGGAGGGGGCTACCATACAAAACTATAGGGAGGGGACAGCACATAGAAAATTATAGGTAGGCCATACAAAACTATAGGGAGGGGGCTACTCGTAAAAACTATATGGGAGAGGGCTGCCATACAAAACTATAGGGAGTAGGCTGCCATACAAAATTATAGGGAGGAGGCTACACATAGAAAACTATATGGAAGGGGGCTGCCATACAAAAAAATAGGGATGGCGCTGCCATGCAAAACTATAGGGAGTAGGCTACCATACAAAACTAAAGGGAGGGGGCTGCACATAGAAAACTATAGGAAGGGGGCTGTGTTAGAAAACTATAGGGAGGGGGGCTGTACATAGAAAACTATAGGAAGGGGGCTGTCATACAAAACTGTAGGAAGGGGGCTGCACATAGAAAGCTATATGGGAGGGGACTGCACATTGAAAACTATAGAGGGGGCTACAATGAGAGAAAGACAGCAACAATGAGAGACATGGAGGGAGGCAAAGGGAGAGATGTAAGGTAATGGGGTGCTGCTATATTACTACAATGTGTGAGGGAAGAGGGGGCGGCTATATTACTACAATGTGCAAGGTATTAGGAGGACTATTTTACTAAAATGTGTAAGGGAAAGAAGGATGGGTCTTAATATAATGTGGGTGTGAGGTAGGCTATACATTTAGGGTGGAGTGTAGGTGGGGGCTAATTATTTAATGCGTGCTATTTTATTTGGGGGTGATTGGGCTATTTAGTTTAATTTTGGGGCCTATTAATTTAAAGTGATGTGATGGGACATTTAATTTAATGCTGGGGTGGTTAGGGCTATTAAATTAATGGGGCTGATGTTGGGTAAGAGGGCTGTTTATTAAATGTAAATATTAATTATTTAATGCAAGGCATGGTTGTGGGAAATGTATTCAATGTAAATGTTATTAATTTAGTGCTGGGGTTGTTTGGAGGTACGGAATTAGGTTTATTTAGTAAATGGGAATACTATTAATTTAATATTGGGGCTGGTTGGAGGGACAAAGATCTATTTATCAAATATGAGTACTATTATCTTAATGTTTGGGCCTGAATGAGGCCTAATTATTCAATGGAGGTGCTATGGATTTAATGCCGGGCTGGTTGGAGTTTTCTAAATTTCATGTAACACTGGCGATCCGAGAAGGCCGCGCATGCACTTTAGATACCTCCCTACAGGCAAAGAAACTTATCTCCCAGCATGCAGTGGGGAAGTGGTGTTGGTGAAGAAACAGTTAAAAAAATGTTGGAATTCTGAGAAAGAGAGGTAGCACCTGGATCCAGGCTGCAGCAGTGAGATAGGAGAAAGTGAGAGGCTGACAGGAGAGCTCTGTCAGCCTCTAATGAGTGAAAGCCCTGTGGAGAGCCGCCTGGCCCGGATCCGCAAGGCCACCCCCTTCATTTTCACCCGGTGCGGCTTCATGTACTTTGATAAAGATGGAGACCTGGCTCATGAATTCTACGATGAAACAATTGTGACCAAGAATGGTCGCAAACGAGCTAAACTGAAACATGTCCACAAGAACCTGCGACCTCAGGGCACCATCAAGTTAGACCATCCGTGCATCCACGTGGATTTACCTGTTGTACTGTGTGAGGTCTGACATTGGCTATACCACCCTTGCCTGCCAAGCTGTGCCCTCCTCCACCAACCTCTGCACCCTACGCTGTGCTCCTGAGACGGGAGCTAGAGGAGGATGATGTGGGGGACACAGGGACAGTCCCCAGATAAAAACACTGGCTCGGGGTGTATATAAGGACTGACTTGGGGTGTGACAGCGCACTCTGTCATGGCGGACAGGATCACTGCTAGAGTGTAACATTTCCTGGATTCTCAGTCTGTTTTTAGGCTGCTAGCATTGTATCCCCTCTTGCTTTGATATTTGCCAGTAACCCGTTGTCTGCACCACCCTATTTTATGGCTTCGTCCTATTCAGGGGGGATTCAACTTATTATTGACCGTGTATCCCCCCCAAGGCTTCCCCCTTCCACCCAGGAGAGCAAAGCTACCTGGTTGATCCTGCCAGTAGCATATGCTTGTCTCAAAGATTAAGCCATGCACGTGTAAGTACACACGGCAGGTACAGGTACGGCAGGTACAGTGAAACTGCGAATAGCGCATTAAATCTGATCACAGCTGCCCAAAACCTTACAACAGGTCAGAGATTTCTAGCGTACGTGCACTTCTGGCCTAATATAGAGGATAAATGGGTTTCTGTATGTGAAATGTCACCAAAAGACCAGTCTCCCAATATATTTATGTGGTCTTCAGGGTCCAGCATCTGCACCTGTCTTAGTCGGTTTCGCCTACACAACGTGATCAGTAAAGATAGTGGAATATAGCAAGGGTGCTCTGCACTGTGAATTAACATTTGCGTGTCTTTGTGACAAATCCTATTATGGAAAAGCGCACTGGAGTCCTTGCTGGAAGTTCCTCGGTACAATCACACGTATGTAACTGTCCTGTGTTCCAGAGCTCCCTTCCATGTATGTTTACTTATTACATGTATGTTTTAATTTGTGTTCTCTAATCCTGAGCTGTGAAATGCCCCTTCTCCCAGCATCCTCCACTCTGAGCTGTCCCCGTACCTCAATCCATCGGACTGTGATTACTACTGTACCCAAACGTGTAGCAAATTGGGAGACGTCAGGGGCATGGAGAGATTCTCCCTAATAAAACCTATGTTTTATTGGCATCTGAGGAGCTGGGCAGCCGCTGAGGACTGAGTAACCGAGCGGACTGACAAGAAAGAGGACCCTGTCAGCACTAACAGAAGAGAGTCTGTCAGATTTATCCAGCCTGTCATTAGCAAGACAACTGCAGAGTCCTTTTAGTGAAACGAGCTGCAGGGTCCTATGAGAGATTCAACTAAAAAATTCCTGTGAGAAGATCTGATAAATACCCATTTTTTGGCTTCATGATTTATGTACTGGGACTAAGTATTTTATTTTTCTGGCACATAGGGAAGATAGATAGGGAAAGACAGTTAGGGAGCAAAGACTGAGATAAATTGTGAGAACTTGCCGTAAACTATAGAATATACTTGCCAACTTTTCCTCGTTGGCTTCAGGGAGATCCCAGGGGAGGTGGGCGTGTGGCGGCGGTGCTTGACGAGTCGGATCATTTTGGCACCGCCCCCTAAATGAGTGTCACAATTTTGGCCAATTACAGCAGGTGGCGGGGATAAGATGATGCGATATTTGCATCATTAAGCCCCGCCCCCAGCCACTTATCTATTTCGGGGGACGAGAACCGGTAGGTTGCCCTGCTCTCCCGGGAGCCTGGGAGGTCTCCCAGAAATGCGGGAGTCTCCCGGACATTCCGGGAGAGTAGGCAACTATGCGTTAAAGAAAAGCAGCTAATGAATCTCTAGAGACTGAAGTGTCTTTTACATTTCTGTCTCCATTACTGAAGTCATGTTGTCTTACCTGTCAGTCTTTGATTAAATATTGTTCTCCATGAAAATGGCCACCTCCATAGGCATCAATACATGGACATAGGACACAATTTCTGAACTGTGTCATCATGCCACAGATGGTGAAGCCAACCACATTTTGTGCTGGCTCAGCATCAGGGAGAATGCCAGACTCTTTAGGGAGTGAGGGAAATTACTCCTATTTCAGGGAGTCTCCCTGACATTCAAGGAGAGTCATCAAGTATGCTATAGCATTTACCTCAGGAGTGTGAAGTTTATCATATCTGAGTTTTGTGGAGCTAAAATCTGCTTCAGGTCAGTGATTTTGTGATAATCGAGGAAACAAGGAAAGTGTACATATATTACTTCATGTTATCAGTAAAGATGGAGCCAAGACACTTCAAAATCTGGGTTTGATGAATGGTGAAAGTTTAACAAAGTGTCACAGTGTGGAACAATATATGTCTTGCTAAAGTTGAAGGAAAAGTGATAGCCGTGACATCTTCATTGGCCATTTGTACTTGTATTGCTGCTAGCGGAGAAAAGGAGCAGAGGAGATCTGTTTTATTATTACCCGGAAAAGACCACTAAATTGCAGCCTTTAGACAAATGTGTATATGTTGATTTATGATCTGTTATATTAATTGAATTAAATGTTATTGAAGTGTAAAGTGTACAGTCATGGCCAAAAGTTTTGAGAATGACACAAGTATTGGTTTTCACAAAGTTTGCTGCTTCAGTGGTTTTAGACCTTTTTGTACATGTTACTATGGTATACTGAAGTAAAATTACAAGCATTTCAAAACTGTCAAAGGCTTTTATTGACAATTACATTAAGTTTATGCAAAGAGTCAATATTTGCAGTGTTGACCCTTCTTTTTGAAGACCTCTGCAATTTGCCCTGACATGCTGTCAATCAATTTCTGGGCCACATACTGACTGATGGCCACCCATTCTTGCCTAATCAGTGCTTGGAGCTTGTCAGAATTTGTGGGTTTTTGTTTGTCCACCCGCCTCTCAAGGATCGACCACAAGTTCTCAATGGGATTAAGGTCTGGGGAGTTTCCTGGACACGGACCCAAAATATCGATGTTTTCATCCTGAGCCACTTAGTTATCACTTTTGCCTTAAGGTGCTCAATCATGCTGGAAAAGGCATTGTTCATCACCAAACTGTTCTTGAATGGTTTGGAAAAGTTACTCTTTGAGGATATTTTGGTACCATACTTCATTCATGACTGTGCTCTTAGGAAAAATTGTGAGTGAGCCCACTCTCTTGGCTGAGAAGCAACCTCACACATGAATGGTCTCAGGATACATTACTGTTGGCATGACACAGGACTGATGATAGCGCTCACCTTTCCTTCTCCAGACAAGTGTTTTTCCAGATGCCCAAAACATTAGATAGGGGATTCATCAGAGAAAATGACTTTACCCCAGTCCTCAGCAGTCCAATTCCTGTACTTTTTGCATATTATCAGTCTGTTCTGATGTTTTTCCTGGAGAGAAGTGGATTCTTTGCTGGCCTTCTTGACATCAGGCCATCCTCCAAAAGTCTTCGCCTCACTGTGCATGCAGATGTACTCACACCTGCCTGCTGCCATTCCTGAGCAAGCTCTGCACTAGTGGTGCCCCGATCCCGCAGATGAATCAACTTTAGGAGACGGTCCTGGCACTTGCTGGACGTTCTTGAGCACCGTGAAGCCTTCTTCATAACCATTGAACCTCTCTCCTTGAAGTTATTGATGATGCGATAAATGGTTGGTTTAGGTGCATTCTTACTAGCAGCAATATCCTTGCATTTTAAGTCCTTTTTGTGCAAAGCAATGATGACTGCCTGTGTATTCTTGCAGCTAACCATGGTTAACAGAGGAAGAACAATGATTTCAAACACCAAACTTTTGGCCATGACTGTAGTATGGGTTAGCGCTATTGCTATTTGTAGAGTAACAGCAGCTTAGCATTTAAACAGAGGTACCTCTTAGTAAGCATAGATAGTAGTTGAGGTATTGCACTACATTATAGTATATCTATTGTAAACTTTTTATAGTAACTGATATTTGAAAGTTAATTCTTTTAAGTTTAACTTCCAAATGAGATTCTTATTTTTGATATAAAAAGAGTCTTCTTAGACATAGAAAATCTTTTGAGAGCTTGTGCCTCACCAATAAAAATGCCGGTGTGGCAAATACCAAACAGTATATTACTGTTTGTTTTTTCCTGTGTGTGTGCCTGTGGTTTTATTAGTAGGGAACAGATGAATCCTTGGTCTTCCACTGGTGTTGTTTGTCAAGAACACTACCCATTGAAGAACCTACTGCTTTCAGACCAAGGTGGAGGCACTGCGCTACGTGAGGTAAGGTAAAGGAGATCGCTGCAGACATAATGGGTACATTCATGTACCCATTTTTTTCAAAATAGTGCCCACAACATTCCAGAATCCAGACAAGCAGCAACTGAGCTAAAGACACCAGCAGCCACAGGTATTGAAAGTGACAAGAACAGGTAGGAGAGAGCAGGACAGTCTGCCATCTGTCCTGAATCCGGCAGGGCAGTCCAGAATTTGGGTGACTGTCTCGTTCATTCAAAATTTGCTCCGACTGCAAGGACAGTTGGGAGGTATGTCCCGCTTCACACTGTACTGCTCATGAAGGCAATTTTGCAGGCACCTAACAGTAGCACACACTGTATTGCCTGTGTATTTATCTAAAATGATAACCCCTCCTGTCTTAAGTGTCTTAATCCAGCTCTGGTGATACTTTAGCGGTTTTGCATTTATCCCTCTGCCTTCTGCCTTGCACTGGTCCCATTCTCAGATAACTTTGTTAAACATGTAGCCATTCCCTATTGCATTGACAATATCACCAATCCTCCCTCCATTGCACTTACTTTATCACCAGCAAACCTTTGGAATACCTCTCTCCTTCTCTTATGCCATTGTCTTCCCCAACTGTATTGATCTCATTGTCGACCCTCTCAGCGCTGTTATTAATTCAAACCTTCAAGCCACCCCCAATTACAGGGCACATTTAAAGCCTATACACAAATGTTACAAAAGAAGTGTTTTGTTGCAGATGCTTAAAGCATTTCACCTTGATCGCACCTGGAAATCCATATATTATTAGAATTACTGTAAATGCATTTTTTAAAACACACAGTACATATATATATATATATATATATATATATATATATATATATATATATATATATTTATATATATATATGTATTTTATAGAGAGAGATTTGACTGATAGTTTGCATCTCATGACATCAGGGAAAGATGCAACTGTGCATGAGGTGCCCATATGCTGCTCTGGCAGACTGATGAAATTCGAATGTGCCAGCGTTTTTCATAATAGTTAAACTTATTAAACAAAGTCAGGCAAGTTTCTATGAAGGGAATTCTGGAAGTATATGTCAGTAGGCAACTAAACAAGTTGGAGCACAGAGGTATAGACCAGTCACAGACAATGCAAAAAACATTCATATATTTGTATAACACAGGACTGGCAGCTTTTGCCCTGTATTGCTTTTGAGATGACCCACTATGTGTTAAGTCATCGCATCTAGGTTTTTCTAAACGTTACCAAATTCCATTAGTTCTAAAATATCCCGCCTACAGTTGATTTGGTCCCGCCCACACAAGGCCACTTTAAATCCCCTATCCGTCCCTGACTCCAACTACAGTATATGAACAGTACGGAATAAGAAATCCTCAAATACTTTTAGTAAAGTTTATATTGTTTCACTGTGTTTTCAGTGTAATTCTGGTAATTAAGTTGCTGTTGCAAAAGAGGATCTCAGTGTAATCTGATAATTGCAGGGTAAAAATAAGGTTATGGGATTTGGACAATGATTTCCTTGTGTGAGATCCTCAATCCAAGGGACTACTTGTTCGTAGAGTACATGTGGTTACTCTGGGAACTCTGAGTACTCCAATAGATCTACTTCCTTACAGTTATGGATTTGCTATATCACTGCATGCAGTGGTCGAAGTAGGCTGGTATACTCTGGTATGTCATACCACCACTTGTTCTACTGGTTTCATTGTAAAACTATCAAATTTCATTAACTTACATTTTCCATACCGCCACTTCTAAATTTGTACTTTGACCAATGACTGTATAAGGATTCAGGGCTATCAAGTGTGAGAATGAAACAATAAATGGCCTATGCATTGCAAGACTCTCGATACTGCTCCTGCATGACAGTCAATTTCTTGATCTATAAAAAAAAGTGAAACTATGTATTTTCTCTGTACATAGTAACATAGTAACATAGTTGATGAGGTTGAAAAAAGACACCAGTCCATCAAGTTCAACCTATTTTGGATCTCCTGCGATCCTGCACTTATATTTGAAATTAATCCAGAGTAGGCAACCGCCCATCTGTTTCAATTTTGAAAATCCCCCCAGACTCAATAGTGCAATCCAATTTTTACCCTATATCCACTACTATCCTTTATTTTAAATTAACGGTTGTATCCCTGGATACACCTTTCCGCTAAAAATTTGTCTAACCCTTTCTTAAACATATCTATTGAATCTGCCATCACAACCTTCCCTGGCAATGAATTCCATATCTTGACTGCCCTTACTGTAAAGAACCCCTTCCTTTGCTGGTTGTGAAATTTCCTCTCCTCTAACCTTAGGGGATGACCACGAGTCCTGTGTATGGTCCTTGGGGTAAAAAGTTCCCATGAAAGCTCTCTGTATTGACCCTTAATGTATTTGTACATAGTAATCATATCTCCCCTTAGGCGCCTCTTTTCTAAAGTAAACATGCCTAAACTGGCTAACCTTTCCTCATAACTTAATGACTCCATACCCTTTATCAATTTTGTCGCCCTTCTCTGAACCCTTTCTAGTTCCAAAATATCTTTTTTATAGAGTGGTGCCCAGAACTGTACTGCATATTCAAGATGAGGTCTTACCAATGATTTATACAGTGGCAAAATTACACTGTCTTCCCTTGCATCTATGCCCCTTTTTATGCATGCCAATACTTTGTTTGCCCTTGCAGCTGCTGCTTGACATTGAGCACTATTGCTAAGTCTACTGTCTACGAGCACTCCCAAATCTTTTTCCATTATAGATTCTCCCAAATTAATTCCATTTAATTTATAGATTGCGTTCTTGTTTTTGATCCCTGAATGCATAACCTTACATTTATCTGTGTTAAACCTCATATTCCATTTAGCCGCCCAATCCTCCAGTTTATTTAAGTCCCTCTGTAGAGAAGCTACATCTTGCTCTGATTTTATTACCTTACAGAGTTTAGTGTCATCTGCAAAAATAGAAACTTTACTCTCTAAACCATCACCAAGGTCATTAATAAATATATTAAAAAGGAGTGGTCCCAGCACGGAACCTTGAGGAACTCCACTTAAGACCTTTGACCAATTAGAAAATGTTCCATTTATCACAACTCTCTGTTCCCTATTCTCTAACCAGTTTTCGATCCAAGTACAAATTTTGATTTCTAGACCCAGTTCCCTTATTTTGTAAACCAACCTCTTGTGTGGCACTGTATCAAAGGCCTTTGCAAAATCTAAGTAGACCACATCTACTGTCCTGCCCATGTCTAAGTTCCCACTAACTTCCTCGTAGAAATTAATTAGATTAGTTTGACATGACCTATCCCTCACAAATCCATGTTGATTCCCACTAATAATTTTATTGCGTACCAAGTAATCCTGAATACTGTCCCTTAAAATACCTTCCAGTAGTTTCCCCACTATTGATGTCAGGCTTACAGGTCTATAATTCTCTGGTTGTGATCTCGTCCCCTTTTTAAACAACGGCACCACATCTGCTATTCGCCAATCCCTTGGTACTGAGCCTGATGAGATTGAATCTCTGAAAATTAAGAATAGCGGTCTAGCTATTTCCGAGTTTAATTCCATAAGTACCCTTGGGTGTATGCCATCTGGACCTGGAGCTTTATTTATCTTAATATTCTTCAGTCGCCTTTGGACTTCTTCCTCTGACAACCAAGTATTAATTAATGGCATGGTTTCATTTCCATTTTTATGTATTACTCCTGCCATTTGTTCCTCTCTGGTAAATATTGAAGAAAAGAACGTGTTTAATATCTCTGCTTTTTCCTTAGTATCATTTATCAATTCACCCATCTCACTTCTTAGTGGTCCTATATTATCTTTTTTAATCCTTTTGCCATTTATATACTTAAAAAACTTTTTGGGGTTTGTCTTACTTTCTTTTGCAACGTGCCTTTCATTTTCTAATTTAGCCAATCTAATTTCCTTTTTGCATGTTTTATTACATTCCTTGTACCTATGGAAGGACTCCTCTGACCCTTCAGACTTAAACAATTTAAATGCACGCTTCTTCCTTTGCATTTCTTCCCTTACCTTTTTATTTAGCCACATTGGTTTAGACTTAATTCTTTTACATTTATTTCCCATAGGAATGAACTTATACGTGTATGTTTCCAACAACATTTTAAAGACAGCCCACATTTCTTCCGTATTTTTTCCTTCAAAGGCTTTGTCCCAGTCTATGCTCTTTATAGACTCCTTTAGCATATTAAAATTTGCCTTTTTAAAGTTTAAAGTCCTAGTTGATCCCTTATACTGTTGTTTCTGGAAACTAATTTCAAATGAGACCATATTATGATCACTGTTTCCCAAGTGCTCCTTTACTTGAATATTTGATATTACGTCTACATTGTTTGTTATTACTAGGTCCAGTATAGTCCGCTTCCTAGTTGGTTCCTCAACTAATTGGGACATGTAATGGTCTTTTAGCGTGCTCAGAAACCTATTTCCCCTAGCTGTACCGCAGGTCTCAGTACTCCAATCAATGTCCGGATAATTAAAATCCCCCATAATTAAAATTTGACCTAGTTGTGTAGCCTTTTCAATTTGCTGTAGAAGTTGGGCTTCCTCAATCGTACTAATATCTGGTGGTTTATAGCATATCCCTATCAGAAACTTCTCTGAACTTTTTCCTCCGCTGGATATTTCCACCCACAATGCCTCTATATTATCACCAATATTCTCGTATATAACTTCCTGAATACTTGGTTTTAATTCTGGCTTAATATAAAGACATACTCCTCCTCCCCTTTTATTTACCCTATCCCTCCTGAAGAGAGAATAGCCTTCCAAGTTAACTGCCCAGTCATGTGTATCATCCCACCAGGTCTCAGTAATACCTATAATATCATACTGCTCATTTATTGCTACTAGTTCTAACTCCCCCATTTTACCTGTCAGGCTTCTTGCATTTGCAAGCATACACTTAAGTCTATTGCCTCCCTTAGGTATTTCTTTTTGCTTTAAAAAGGGCCGCTCCTTATCGGCTATGCTTCCCTTTCCCCCCTCTCCACCCCCTTTACTCTTGTTAAATTCCTCCTTACTACTCTCAATGTCTATCCCATAAATACTTGCTTGCCCCTCCCCCCCGGAGCCTAGTTTAAAATCTCCTCCAACCTTCTAACCATCCTCTCCCCTAGCACTGCAGCCCCCTCCTCATTCAGGTGCAATCCATCACGACAATAAAGATGGCAACTGACCGAGAAATCAGCCCAGTGCTCTAAGAATCCAAAACCCTCCTTCCTACACCAATCTTTTAGCCACGCATTAACCTCCCTAATCTCCCGCTGCCTCCCTGGACTAGCGCGTGGCACAGGTAGTATTTCCGAAAATACTACCTTGGATGTCCTTGCCTTAAGTTTGCGACCTATGTCCCTGAAATCATTCTTTAGGACACCCCTTCTTCCTCTAACTCGGTCATTGGTGCCAACATGCACCAAAACCGCTGGGTCATTCCCAGCCCCTCCCAACAATCTGTCCACCCGATCCGCAATATGCCGAGCCCGAGCACCCGGGAGACAACACACTGTTCGGCATGCACGGTCCCGGTAACAGATTGCCCTATCTACCTTCCTAATAATTGAATCCCCTACCACCACAATCTGCCTGGGTCCCTGAGTAACTTTGGTCCCCTCTTTGCTGGAGAGACCATTCCCCTGGTTGCTAGAGGAAGCAGTGTCATCCAACTCTACCAATTCTGAACTGCCTTCCACAGTATCTTCATCCAATCTGGCAAATCTGCTGGGATTGCCTAGCTCAGAACTGGCCTGCCTCTTCCTCCCTCTGCTACCCCTAGTAACTGTTACCCAGCTGCCTACCTGTGCATCCTCCTCTGTCTCTGCTCCACCCTGCTCAGATAACGCATCAACGGTGAGCTGTAAACTCTGCTCCAGGTTGGCAATGTCTCTCAATGTTGCAATGGTCTGCTTTAGATCAGTTACCTGGGCTTCCAAAGAGACCAATTGCTCACATTTCTCACAGAGGTATAAACCTTGGAACACTTGCTCCAAGTGTGCATACATATGACAAGATATGCATTGAGTGAGATCATCAAGCCTGCTACTACTCATCTTATTATGGCTAACCTAACTTCTTATAGCCTACAGTCAACTTGAGAGTACTAACCTTTGCTAGCCACTTACCAGATTAAACCCCTTCCTGGATTCAACTCCTTAATGGAACCAACTCCACACTTTAAACAAAAACAGCACTTGAAATCAAAAAAGCAGTGAAATCACAAGCTCAATGAAATCGCTTGCTACCTCCTGTTAAATAGAGCTTGCACTAACCAGCTGTATCAACTATGCAATTAAACCACACCCACTAGCTCTAACAGAGAGAAGGAAAAAACAAAAACAAAAAAAAAACAAACAAAAAACACTTAATAAACACACAGAAAAACGAATCCCGTTCAATAAACACACAGAATAATTCCCCAAACTATATCACTCTCTCAGCACAGCACAGCAATCCTTAATGGAACCAACTCCACACTTTAAACAAAAACAGCACTTGAAATCAAAAAAGCAGTGAAATCACAAGCTCAATGAAATCGCTTGCTACCTCCTGTTAAATAGAGCTTGCACTAACCAGCTGTATCAACTATGCAATTAAACCACACCCACTAGCTCTAACAGAGAGAAGGAAAAAACAAAAACAAAAAAAAAACAAACAAAAAACACTTAATAAACACACAGAAAAACGAATCCCGTTCAATAAACACACAGAATAATTCCCCAAACTATATCACTCTCTCAGCACAGCACAGCAATCCTTATTGGAACCAACTCCACACTTTAAACAAAAACAGCACTTGAAATCAAAAAAGCAGTGAAATCACAAGCCACATGGCATATAGTGAGAAAGTCCATGCCTTCACTTTTGTTTCACAACGTTGATTCCTGTAAAAACAATCATTATTTCTAACCTGCTATTGCAAACTTCTATAAATTGCTTTGACATGGGGAACGTTTTAGCACTTTATCAGGGACATTCCTGTGATTAGGCAAAATGAAAATCTCTCTTCATGTAACAGAACACTAGAGGCACCATGTGCTTCCTAAATATTTTTCTATTTATTTTTTTTATCATCCCACTTACTACTGATCCTGGTACTCAATTGTGATGGAAAAAGGATGGGTGAAACGAAAACTTGACCAAGATGCTTCTTTGAATGAACTACAAATTTTAATGGAATTATTATTGGCTGGTGGGTCATTAATCAGAAGCAAAATATAGCTTTATTGGTTGTGTGAGTTAGCTGCTGTTGAATTACTTCCTTCAAGTATTTTTTTAATTTGGGATATTATTTATCTAAAGTAGACAATAAAGATTGATGTAAACTGGGCGCAGAATAGGACAGAAGGGTTGTTCTAAATGAAACATTTTTCAGGCTAGGCTAAAGATGTTAAATATTACAGGCTTCAGTAGTTCTCTCCTTTTCAATGTGGATACTAACTAATATTCTCCTAAGTAAGGTTGATGCAAAGTTTAATATAATTCCGAGATGCATAGAAAGAGAAGATTCAGGGTGGGGCGTGGGACTAGTACGGAGTAACGCACTTGGTGCCAGCTCCCCATTACTGTACCAATTTATGATCCTGACACTGTATTATTTTGTTATTTTTTACTCACTCAAAGTGCATAATTTGGCTAGTGAAAACAGAAAGAGGCGGATACTGGGTAAGAGACGGATGCCTTCTGTTACTGCAGTTTAACAGCAGTTCATGATAGTTCATGATTCACTTCTGGCTCCGTGATTTCCTGATTTATTGAACTGCATGACAAGCTTACTTCACCTCATAAATAATGGATAAATGTATCCTGTACATCTCTCTGTGGAAGCTGACAAGTCTTGAATTGAATGTCCAGACTGCTCCTGACCACTCTTCTGCTTGTCATTTTGGAACTGCTTCTGATCCTGATTGTTGCTGACCTGGCTTGATCTGACATTCCTTCCTGATCTTCGCTTGGCACTTTGCAGTCCATCTTTGTACCACTACTGGCTACATTGATCTGTTCTTTCTTCTACCTGGCACCAGCTTATCACAACTCGGGGTGGGATGAGCTGGTGCCAGGTAGGGTAGAGTATAATGGACTGAGAAGCCCAAACCACCTTGCAGTGCAAACTATTGAGTTATATAAAAAATGAACTAAAGTTAAGACTGAAGACTAAAGTTAAAAGTTAAGACTATTTATGAAAGGTAATCTTCCACTTTCAATGTCTACAGCACTTATTATACTCAACCCAAAGGCAGGTAAAGATCCAGTACACCCTGAGTCTTATAGGTTGATATTCTTATTGTCCATAGATGTGCAGATTTTGACAAAAAGCTTAGGTTTAAGATTATACAATTGTTCACTCTTGACCAGACAGGGTCTATGCTGGGGAAGTCTAGTACTATGAACATTAGATAAATATTAGACGGGATGGAATCTGAAGCAGTGGTGGTGTCCTTAAATACTGCCAAAGCTTTTGATTGTTTAGAATGGATATATTTTTGCAAAGTGTTAGGTTGCTTTGGGATGGGTTCTAATTTTCTAAAATGGGTAAAATTATTTTTCTGCAAGAATTTGCATCAATGGATACTTCTTTGGCATGCCTAGTTAGAAAAAACTCTAGTGTAAGGGGCATGGAGAGGATAGAAGTCATTGCGCTTTGTGCTGATGATATGTTGTTATTGAAACAATTCATTACATACTTTATTGCAAGTGGCTGGGAGATCTAGGTTATTTTCTGGTCTCAACATCAATTGGAGCAAATATATTAATGATTATATTTTGTATAACATTCACCCATTAATTAATTTATTGCAGATAAAATTCAAGAAGAAGCTTCGTAACATTTTTAGATCTCGCACTCATTCTTTCTTTGCCACTGCGTGTGTAGAATGGCATGTTGGCAATTTTTTTTATCGGCAGTTAACTTTTCCTGTATTATAATATTTTTCTCTTCAACACGGTAAAAGGTGTTATTTTGTTTGATTTTTTTTTCCTGACTTCAAAAGACTATGTACTTTTACATAGGCTTTACCAGATGAGGTACAGGGAAGACTACCATCAGGAGTGGTGGGAGCAGCTGCTTGCTGCTCCTGCTCATATGTGTACTGCTGTGAATCCATTTTAATGAGACCCCAAACACTTTGTAGTGCAAATTCAGAAATATACAGTGCTGCTATATTACAATTTCAGCACTCAACAAATGCAGCTTTTTTCAAAGGGGTCATATGAGACCCCAAACACTTTGTTGTGCAAATTCAGAAATATACAGTGCTGCTATATTACAATTTCAGCACTCAGCAAATACAGCTATTTTCGAAGGGGGGATATGAGACCACAAACACTTTGTAGTGCAAATTCAGAAAAATGCCTGCTCTATACTGCTCTATACTAGGGATGTGCACCGGCCACTTTTGGTGTCTCGTGTTTTGTGTTTTGGGTTCGGATTTGCTTGATGTTTTGGGTTCGGATTTGTTTCGCAAAACACCTGTCGAAAGGTTTTGGTTCGGATTTAAGGTTTTGGATTCGGATTTATTTTGAAAAAAGCATAAAAAGTTCCAAAATCAAGTTTTTGGGCTTATTTTCACTCCTATGCTATTATTAACCTCAATAACATTCAATAACAATCATTTCCACTAATTTCCAGTCTATTCTGAACACCCTCACACCTCACAATATTGTTTTTAGTCCAAAACGTTTCACAGAGGTAGCTTTCTGGACTGCATAGTGGAGTGGTCCCGGTACCCAATTTGGTACCGGGGCCACAATATATCACCCTCAACTGGTCTCAATTCCACCAAAAAAGTATCTGGACTGCGTAGTGGAGTGGTCCCCACAATATAATAAAAAATCCCTCAACTGGTCTGAATTCCACCAAAAAAGTATCTGGACTGCGTAGTGGAGTGGTCCCCACAATATAAAAAAATACTCAACTGGTCTGAATTCCACCAAAAAAGTATCTGGACTGCGTAGTGGAGTGGTCTCCACAATATAATAAAAAATCCCTCAACTGGTCTGAATTCCACCAAACAAGTATCTGGACTGCGTAGTGGAGTGGGCCCGGTACCCAATTTGGTACCGGGGCCACAATATAATAATAAAACCCTCAACTGGTCTGAATTCCAGTGCACAGATGTCGGACACCGGATGGACGTCTAAAACCAACATAGCAGTTAAGGACACAGTTCCTCTTTTTTGTGACTGCACAAACAATTAACGTAGTAATAGAAATGACAGTTTTTTGTTTTTTTAAATATAGAAAGAAAGAAGGTAGTACTAGAAATGGCAGTTATTTTTTTTTTTTATCCGGCTCGGATCCGCAACATTCGGGTGGGCTCGGATTTCAGAAATCCGAGTGCGCTCATCTCTAACCTGGATATATATTTAGGAGTAACAACTGGCATTTATTAAATCTAGAATTAAATTACAGAAAATTTGGTGGGTTGGCTCTTTCTAGCTTTAAGATTTAGTGCTATGCCACACAGATGGTTATCTTTCTATCTCTATGCTTCTGTTAGCTGGTGATATATATATTAATCCAGATCCCCCACACTCCTCCACTACACATGTCTCACAACACTACCGAAATCCAGCAAACCTCATACATATCACTTGTCTCCCTTCTCTTCCAAAGTCTTTTAAATATGTCTGAGGCTGGGTCATTTATAAATAACTTATTGTATAAATATATTTAAATTATTAGCACATTGCGCCAATTTATATAATTGCCAATGTACTGATTTTTGATACTGTGTATTAGAAATGTGCTTATTTCTGAGGTATTGATTTCTGAGACAGTATGTCATGTTTGGATTTTGTAAATTTTCTGTAGGAAATCCCAAGTAACCTTATGTGTGGAGAGGATGTGTTTTTAAAACTGTATGGAGACAGGTAATCACATGTTGATTAGATCTTTCATCGCTGAGTGTCTAACACGTCTGTTGAGCCTAAAACTACGGGAAGGTGGAGGGGTAATTAGACTTGCTGGTAGACTTCCTATGTGTGTAAGACTCAGAATGCAAGTAATCACAAATTAGTGTGAATTTTGCAAGAATTTTAAAACTGTGTTAAAAGCAAGATTAGATAAAATGCAATATCCTGATGGTAAACATTCAATATAAAACCTTAGACGTTGTGGTGCCGCTAGCAGCAATGTAAAAAGGGGTTAAACCCCTCCAGGCTGATTATGTACAGGCTGCATGAAGCATCTGGATTGGTTAGAAGGGCAGGAGGCTGGATTACCTTCAACCAGGGTATTTGTGTAAATCTGTATAAATAGCGGACTGTCTGACCATGTAAAGTATTATTATTCCATCTGTACTTCTGGAAGATCACTAGTACCTTACACTAGTGTATGTACCTGTCCTTATTAGGACACTTGAGCTAATAAAACGTCACTGTTTCAAGATCTTGTTTTGATGACTACTTTCCTGTGCTGTAATTCCTATGACCTACAGATTAGACCAATCTAATCCGTTATCCGACTGTTCTAAGGTTGGAACCCAGCATTCCAATACCAACACTCTGCCCGCTACCTTGCAGCTCTGCCCATTGTGATAGGCCAGGGAAAACCATCCTCAGCAAACCTGATCTAAAGGAAGAGGTCAGGGGTACCAGCCCAGGTGCCCAGTGAGGGGGTACGCTAGCAGGGAGAGTTACTTAGAAGGATGCAGTTCTAGGTGTCGTTGAAGGAGCCTAGTGGTGGCAGCGGGCCTATCTTACTGCGGTTAGAGGGGCGTAATTTGGAATACAGAAAGGGGATGGTAGCAAGGCAAGCCCAGCCAGTCCCCAGCAACAGAACAGACAGGATGAGGTCCATCTTGTCACAGTGCCCTTTGAAATCTGTTTTGTAGCAAACATACACAACCTCTTCCTCTCAACAAACTCAACCTTCTGGCAATAACTAAAACATGGCTTACACAATCAGACATTGGCTCCCCTGCAGCCCTTTCACATGGTGGCCTCCATTTCACCCACACCTTCAGACCTGGAAGCAGACAAAGAGTTGGTGTTTACTGCTTCTGACCCCTCACATTTCTGCCAAATGTCCCATCACTTCCGTTCACATCTTTTGAAGTACTGAACATGCTCTTCGGGTTTTTAATCCATTCTCTATGCATGTTGCTGTGATCTATTGCCCCACTGGAGCGCATCAACAATTTCTTGAGAATTGCTCTGCATGGCTCTCTCACATCTTATCTTCTGATATTCCCACCATCATCATGGGGGATTTCAGCATCCCAATTGCTAACCCACGTTCCAATGCTGCTTCCAAACTATTCTCTCTAACCTCCTCCCTGGGGATGACTATTGCCTTGATCTTGTTTTCACTAGACTATGCTCAGTTTCTGAATTCCTTAGTACGCCTTTCTCCCTTTCAGATTATCACCTTACCAGCTACACGCTCACACCCAGTACTTTAACTTCTCTGTTTTCAAACCCTATCAAGGCTCCTCATATCTGCAGAAATCTTAACTTTATTTATCTTCAAAAGTTTTTCATCTCTCTCCAACAACTTCTCTCACCAATCTCTACATTCTCTTTCCCTAATATGGCAGTACCTCATTTTCACTATACCCTAGCAACAGCCCTTGATCAAGTGGCTCCAGCAAATGTTCATACTTCAAGTTTACTTTGATGTCAACCATGGCACACTAAACACGAAAACTTCAAAGACTTTCCCATAAAGCAAAACGTCACTGGCATAAATCACGTACCTCTAATGATTTCTTCACATATATTGCTATTTTTACCACTCCTATCGAAATTCTCTGGACACTGCAAAACAAACATACTTCCAATCTCTCATCTCCGCTCAGGCTTCAAACCCCAAACACCTGTTTAACACATTTAAATCACTTTTCAACCCTCTCACCCCAAACCCTCTGACTACTATCAGTGCCCAGGATCTTGCTTCCTACTTCAAGGACAAGATTATTAAGGTCAGACTAGAAATGGTGTTATCATCTTCCTTGAAAAGGAATCAGCAACATTTCTTCCCGGCAACCACTGACACCCTCTCTTCATTTGATCTCACAAATAAAGATGAAGTATCTACTCTCTTCTTATCTTCCTACTCTACCTCCTGTCCTCTTGATTCTATACCCTCACAAATTAGTAGATCCCTGTCTCCTGTGCTCATACCACCTCTAGCTAAAATCTGTAATCTCGCTCTCTTTACTGGTATCTTCCCGTCATTATACAAGCATACAGTGATTATTCCTATTCTTAAAAAACAAAGTTCTGACCCAAAATCTGTCTGAAATTACCATCCCATCTCTCAGCTCCCATGCCCCTTCAAGCTTCTAGAGAGACTTGCCTACACTCGCCTCACACACTCCCTTTCCACAAACAACCTGTTGGATCCTTTTCAGTCCTGCATTCGCTGTCAACATGCTACAGAGACTGTGTTGCTGTTGCTAAGGTTGTCAACAATTTGACTATTACTCTCTTCTAATTCTCCTGGATCACTCTGCAGCATTCAACACTGATGTCCACTCTCTTCTCATACAAACGCTACAATACCTAGGTCTTCAAGACACAGTCCTATGCTGGTTCTCATCCTACCTTTCTAATCGCTCATTCATTTAATTTATCTGGATCCACCTCTGCTCAGCTTCCTTTATCAGTAGGAATCTCACAAGGCTCAGTACTAGGTCCTCTGCTGTTCTTTATCTATACCACTTTTCTTGGAAAACTAATAAACTCCTCTGGATTTTAGTGTCAACTCTATGCGGATGATACACAACTTTATCTATCCTCTCCTGATTTCTCGCCATTTGTGTTGTCTTGTGTTTCTGACTGTTTTCTGTCATTTCATCTTGGATGTCTTGGATGCGCTCTTGCCAAATTAAACTCAATCTCTCAAAAAATAGAGCTAAAAATATTCCCACCCACCAACAGAATTTACCTACCTGACATTTCTATTTCTGTTGAGAACATGACCATAAATCCTACACACGAAAGCTTGCTGCCTAGGTGTGATCCTTGACTCACAACTATCCGTTGTTCTCCACATACAGAACATCTAAAAAACATTTCCAGAACACGCACATATCTTACACAAGAAGTTACAGAAACTTTAATTCATGCACTCATAATCTCCTGCATTCACTATTGCAATTCCCTCCTTTTCTTCCCCTAAAGAGACTCAAACCCCTACAAACTATTTTGCATGCATGGGCCAGACTGATTTTTTATGCAAATCATTCTTTCTCTGCTGAACCACTCTGTCAATCTCTACATTGGTTGCCTGTTTTTTGCAGAATCCAATATAAAATTATTCTACTAACATACAAGGCCATCAACAAAACTGCAGCAACTTACATCTCCTCAATTGCCTCACTCGACAACTCTGTCCTGCACAAGATCTGCGTCACCAATCCACTCTCATTACATCCTTCCATTTCCTTTTATAGGACTTTTTTCAAGCTGCACTCACTCTGTGGAATTTCCTCCATCGCACAATAAGACTCTGGTCTACAAATATTCAAACGTTCTCTGAAAACCCACCTCTTCTGGCAAGCTTACTATATTTCTCAACCAACCTCTTAACCTCAAGAGGTTACCCTATTACCACCCTTTGCACAATTCACACAAAATAACAACCCTCTAACCCCAAACCAACATTGCTGTGCTACTAGATCACATAGCATACAAATCACTTTTTAACCTTTGCAATCTGGCTGGACCAGTATGCAGTATGTAGATTTAACCTCATTAGTCCGACTCCCATTGACCTATAGATTCTAAGCTTGTGAGCAGGGCCCTTTTACCTTATTGTGTTTTACCCAGTATTGTTTATTACTGTGTTTTTAATTGTAAAGTGCTACGGAATTTGCTGGTGCTATATAAATAAATGATGATGATAATGGTTAGGAAGTCCTTATGATAATAATTCATACAATGTCAATTGGCTATACGCTGGACAGACATCGATACAGATCTTATCGGAAAGTAAATGTAGGAAGTAAGGGCCCTCCCATCATAGCATAGGCAGTTCGTATATGGAAATCAGGTAATTTATTATTGCAGCAGGAAGGTATAAACCGGGTTTTCCCTCTTTGGAGCAGTGGAATTTCAATTTTTGATGAAATACATTTTTGGACAAGCAATAATTTTGTTGCAGTAGGACAACTCTATGTTAAGAATTATATGAAATCCTTTGAAAAACCTAGTAATGAATTCAGGATTCCTAACTCAGCCTTTCATAGATATCTGCAGCTCCAACATTTGGAGGGGAATTTCCACTTTTGCCAAATGCCCCTATGAAAACAAATCTTCTTTTATTGGGCCTTAGAAAGTTAAACTGAATCAATATGTGTTCAGAGAACTCTACTTTCATCTCTATCTCCTCCCCTTCTCTTCTTCCTCCTTTTCTACCCCCTCCCACTACTAACATTCCCCTGTATCTCACCCTCTATTCCCCCTTCTTTTAACTCGACCTCCACCCCTCTTATGCAACATAACCTCACCTCCCTGCAATCTTGATGTTGATACTCACATAATCCTTTGACTTGATTAAGATGCTCTTGCACAGCTGTATACAGTTCATTATTGCACCTTTCTCTCCCCGCCAATATCCCTTTATTTTGTTCTGTTCCCCTCTCCCCTATCCTCATGTCATATAAAAATTCAATGAAAATTTATTTAACAAAGAAAAAGAAAGCTAAACTGTACCATTAATGTGCTGCTAATAAATGAGTCAGATAAAAATATCCTGCCAGCACTACTCTCAAATTGGAAGTGGATCTAGGAGCATCAACGGATGAGAAATCAACAAATACAACTCTACATATTACATAGGGTTTATATTATCCCTGTTAGATTGGGGACATTTTGTTTAGCTACCAATACAACCTGTCCAATATGTGCTATGAAAGGAGCTACATAGTGCACTTGTTATGGAATTGTGGTGTGATATATTTACCGGAATAGTACCGGAACTTCTATTTTTTTAAGTCCCCTAATATAGTTATCTTTGGGTTAACACTGTCCAAAATGTTAGATAATGTATCTTGGCAGTATGTAATTAACCTTATTAGCTTGATTAAAGTTTGCATTGATAGAACCTGGATGGCTTCCTAATGCCCGTAATTTCAAGAATGGATGCATATTGGCAATGAGCATGAGTGTTTTCATTACACCAGCAAAAATGTTTGTTCTGAGTCTACAATTCTAAATGAACTAAATCAAATAATAGATGAAAATGACATTAGTCCACAATGGCCAAGGTGCTCAGCTCCTGCGTTTATATTTGATTAATTTTTTTATATTCTTATCATCCTAGTTATATACCTATTCTTAATTTACTTTTGGATGAGAGAAAAAAACTTAATAAAAAACACTTGGAGGGAAAAAAGATTCTTGTGAAGATTGCATTGTTTTACCAATGTAAAGGTTTTTGGTTACCCCTCATCTTAAATACAGTTTTATTGGCAGATTGGCTAACTGGATTTAAAAAGGATGACTGGACTGAAGAAATGTTTCTGTTCCCTCCAAGAAATTAGTCTTGTTGCCCTTATGGGTGAGGCTTGTGGCAAACAGGCGCTTTGAGCACTCTGAATCTCAGTCTCCTGGAACCCAGTGCTTAGACATGCTGGGGCTTATATAGAGTTGGATGCAAATGCAACCCGAATGCAAGCAGTAAAAGACACATTCATGAAAGGGTGCAGTTACATGCATATATTCAGTCAAACGCATCTGAACCTACACCTATCTCTACATCCCTAGCATTTACACCAGGTTTACATCAAGAGAAACAAATGTGTATACTAACGCTTCACTATAGCCTACAGAAAGTGAGATCAGACTTGACAGTATTGAATTACCCAATTTGTACACAATATAATAATGTAATGAAGTGACACATATGCAATAGAGAATAGTGTCTTGACACTGCTATACATAAATGTGAACAACTTGCAAGCATAAAGAATCCCAAGTGTAAGATGCGACAAAATCTTCATATGGAAGCAATAATGCACATTTTGATTCACATATGCAGTACTTAAAGGTATTTTTTATGCAAGTAAAACATATGTACACCCAACTCTACATGAGCCCCACTGTTTGTCAGCACATAGCAGGCAGTCTAAGTGCCTAAGCATAAGAAGGGATGTTTTTCCGGCTTAAATTGTTTGCTGCCTCGGTGGTAGTCATTCCAGGGATAACCATCATGTGACAACACAGTGCAACAAGAAGATTCTGGATGGTGTAATTCCGACATGGAGTTAATACAGATATGTTAAAAAATTGATTTACGTCACTTCAAAGAGCGAAAGTTACATTTATGCTATTAAGGGGGCAATGTCTACTGTCTAACACTTCCTTAAAAGCATTACACACCCGCCTGCTCCTCTCATTGCCACTTAATAGCATGAATATTGAGGAGGCAATGCGAGGAGCTGGCGGGTGTGTAATGCTTTTAAGGAGACAGTATGTCATGTTTGGGATTTGAAATTGTCTATTGACAGGGACATTTTCATTGCTGAGTGACTAAAATATCTGTAAAGCCTGAACAACAGGAGGAGGTAATAATACTTGCTGGTAGACTCCCTATGCAAGTGATCACAGATGAATGTGATTTTTGCAAATTAAATTGCGTTCAAAGCAAGATTAGTGAAATGTTAGATCCTGATGGTAAAGATACCATAGAAAACCTCAGACGTAGTGGTGCCGCTAGAAGCCATGTAAAAGGGTGTTAAACCCCTTCAGGCTGACCTTTGGGCAGACTGCATGAAGCTCCTGAATTGGTTAGAGGGGCAGGAGGATGGATTACCTCCTGCCAGGTTATCTGTGTAAATCTGTATAACTGTTTGACCATGTAATGTATCATCATACTATTATAACTTCTGGAAAGATTGCTAGTACCACAAACTGGCGTATGTAACTGTCCTTATTGGGACTTTTTAAGCTAATAAAACATCACTGCTTCAAGATCCTGATTTGACGCCTACTTACCTGCGGCAATTCCTGTGACCTACAGATTAGATCAACCTAACCGGCATCCATAGCAACCCTGTTCTAAAGGAAGAGATCAGGAATACCTGCCCAGGTGCCCAATGAGGGGTACACCAGCAGCGAAAGTTACCCAGAAGGAAGCAGTTCTAAGCGCCAATGTAGGAGCCTAGTGGTGGCAGCAGGCTGCTAATACTGCAGCAGGAGGGGCGCATTTGGGAGAAAGAAAGACAAGCCCAGCCGGTCCCCAACACAACAGACAGGGTGGCATAGGAGGTCTATCCTGTCACATTTACTTTTTGTGGTGCGGTACAAAAATAATTTAATGTGTATGACCTATTATATCCCTATTTAAACTTTTACATAATCTCCAGTGATTAATGTAAAAAAGCTGACAGTGTATAAAGGTGCTATGCAGTGACAAAAGGATTATTTTATTATAGTTTTATTTTATCATTGCAGGATGTTTGTTCTTATTTTATATGGGCATGCCTTAAATCTTTTGTAACCAAGTGGGGCATTCAGGTAGTTGTAATTCATTGCACAGCTGCTTAACATTATGTTTCTTCTGTTCTCAGAGAATTCTTGGGCAGCATTCAAGATGGCTTCATGCTGTCTTTGGCTGAGAATCGTTATGACTAGTGTGGGTATGGCTATGTCACGAAATAATATTTTTCAGCATACGATTAGTACATTAGAAGATATAAGAATGTTGTTGATGATCACACAGGGCTTATAAACTATACTTCTTTTGTTTAACGTTCCTTATGGAATATGTTGACTACTACAATGTCAGTTTTGCTTTTTCAATGTCAGCATTGCTCACCCATTATCCAGTAACACTATCATAAGCATTTTGAAAATATCTCCCTCCAGAACCATTAAAAAATGCACCAATTTAGTTAAGTTTATTTTTACTATTTTCTCCACTTGCCATCAAATTTTTAAAATCCATGAATCTAATAAAGTTATTTCTCATAGGGTAAAATGCAATAAGTGCTAAATATTTACTGCTATTTAAATTAAAACACTAACAGAGGTCATCACAGAAAATAATTATTAATGAACGTAGATTCATCAGCTGCAATTTTTGGACTAAGATCTGCAGGGCCAATTGTACAGTTAAAAATAATACATTTTATATACTACACAAATGTTATGCCATACGTACAAAATAATCAACAATATGGCCATATGTGTTTAATGATTTTTAGCTCTCAAGGGCTCATGTTAAGTTGAACGCAAATTGTGTTTCTGATGTAGAATGCGCTTTTTTAATTTGAGCATGCGCACACACTACTATTTTCGGAACTAGTGCTTTGTGCTCTTGTCCAAAAGTAAAAAAGTGTATTATATGCTAAAAATGCAACTAGCGTTCAGTTAGCAAAAGCCCCTCAGAGGCAGGTGCTGGCTGGGCATGGGGCATCTGCAACCCTACCCTACCCCGCTCTCCCGGCCACCTGAATTTTTTCCTTTAAAATAGGCTACGATGTTGAGTCTTGCCCCCCAGGCTAAAATTTGCCAGCCGTCCCCTGCTCAGAGGGCAATAAACTATACTATGTGATGATGTGGTTTGGTGTGAGGTGGTAGGCTTCAATATCCAGATGTTTATTTCTAAATAAATTCCTCTACTTGGGCATGAGCCCCAGACAATCACAGTTACTAAATAAATCATAAAGATAGCTTTAGTTTTGACAGCAGGCCTCAACACAAGAAACAGCAACAAGATATCCATCACTATATAGAATCTCAATAGGCAAAGCACATGAAAAAGATAATTGTATTTGTAATCAATGCATTTTTATCATTGCTGGAGTGTATACTTGCATGTATTAGGATCTATTAAGAGTATCTTCCAGATTATAAGAAGGACCCTCTGTACCATATGTGTTAGTTTCATCTTTCTGTCACTATAGATAAGTTTCCCTATTAAAGAGCACTATGAAACATTTACAAATACACTATAGTAATCATAATATATGTATATTTTGTATTATTGAATAATTATTCACATGTGAGAAATAGCCTAGCATCTAACTGGACATTTGCTAAACTCTCAACAAACAGCATAAGGACTTCAAGATATTGTCAACAATAATCCTTTTGATCTGCGAACAATTGAGCAATTTAAATCAACCTATTTCATCTATTGCTGTAAAACATCATCATATGTAATTTGTAGTGGAGGACTGCATGGCTCAGATTTAATGGCAATCAAATAACATCTGTTTAATTTTAACATATAGATGTAGGCTTTATTAAATCCTCCTGCAATTTTTGCTTATTCTTTGCTTTTCTCTGATCATTGTAAATGTAAAAAATTAATTTCCTGTACAGAAAAACATGAGCAAGAAGGCAAGTTTAAATAACTGTAAAATAATAAACACAGCCAACGTTTAGGAAATGATGTTTTATATGTTCTCTTCTTCCAGCAAGTTGAAAAGTTATGAGCATTTTCCAAGTTGAAATTTATGAGTTTGAATATTTTATTAATAATAAAATTTACTTTATGATTTCATGCTCGTTTTCTGATGTAAAATGCACTCAGTTACTAATTCAAACATGGATACTGGATGTCAGGATGCTTCTAACCTGTAATAGATTGGTTACCCAGTGGCATTAGGAAAATGCCAGTGACACCGCATATCAAATATGATCACATTTGACCTGCAGTTTGCAACCAGCACTTGAGGAACAATCTATTGACCCCTTTGTATTCACCAATAGGCTGCCAATCACTACTGCTTGCGCAGTAAGTGCCATCACCATTCCTGTTTTACATCCTTTTACTAGAGTTGCAAAAATGCTAGCAAATGCATGATTTCTGATTATTAGAAGGGGTGGTAAAAAGTGTATTTCAAATTCAGAAATTTAGATGAGAATTTTGCATATGTTTTATTCCACAATAAAATGAGGTGGTTATTATTGTTATATTACACTTACAAATACTAGTATGTGTTGAAGGGTCAGAACTCTTTTCCCATACATCCCTAAATCTCTTTAGAACAAGAAGATTCATTCTTTGACTAGTGCAGGATAAAGAAGGCTTATAGATTTAGCCCATACTCGGGTCGGTCTCACCGGTCTCACCGGGAGAGCTGACGATTCTCCCGCATCTGGCCCATCTGCCCACTTCAATAAAATTAGAGCCGGAGTGTACGGGTGGAGGGGGCGGGGCTTCACGAGCCGTGTCATTTTGGCCCTGCCCCCAGTGATATAATGCTTGTTTGGGCTCTTTTTATACTGTAAAAAGAACCAAAACAGGCATTACGTCACCGGGGGGCGGGGCCAAAATGACGCGAATCGTGAAGCCACACCCTCTCTGCCCATACACCCCTCATGCCCTCCTGGATCTCTTCCATCTATCCATTGGCTTAGCTCTACCTACTTGTCCTTGCTATATCCCCTGGTCCTTATTCTATCAACTTGCCCTTGTTTTATCCACTGACCATTTTTTTTATCCTCTGGCCCTTGTTCTGTCCATTAGCCTTTGTTCTAATATACTGGCTCTTGTTCTGTTCACTGTCCCTTGTTCTATCCACTGTCCTTTGTTCTATCTACTGGCCCTTGTTCTCTCCTCTGACACTTGTTCTATCAACTTGCTCTTGTTTCATCTTCTGGCCCTTGTTTTATCAAATGGCCTTTGTTCTATGCATTAGACCTTGGTCTATCTATTGACCCTTGTGCTATCAGCCTACCATTGTTCTATCCACTGCCCTTGTTCTGTCTACTGGCCTTTGTTCTATCCACTTGCCCTTGTTCTGTCTATTGGCCTTTGTTCTATCCACTTGCTCTTGTTCTGTCTACTGGCCTTTGTTCCATCCACTTGCCCTTATTCTGTCTACTGGCCTTTGTTCCATCCATTTGCCCTTGTTCTGTCTATTGGCCTTTGTTCTATCCACTTGCCCTTGTTCTGTCTATTGGCCTTTGTTCTATCCACTTGCCCTTGTTCTGTCTATTGGCATTTGTTCTATCCACTTGCCCTTGTTCTATCTAGTGGCCCTTGCTCTATCGACTTGCCCTTGCTCTATCCACTTGTCCTTTTTCTTTCCACTCACTTTTTCAGTTGATATTCTTGTGCTTCAATCTTCACAGTGGAGAATGATTCTCTGGATTAAATATATTTTCACTGATGACTCCATGAAATAAGCAGGATCTGTTACTGAATGTGACATGATTACTTTAATCACAATTACAAATTTAAGGTGCTTTATTCATGGGTCTTCTAATGCAACGCAATCTGTAAATATATGTAAATATAGAACCATACCATAAACAGTGCAGTCTAGTTATGATTGGGAGGTGCTTAAGGAAGACAAGAACATGTTTTGTGTGGAATTTAAAAAAAATATTTTTATAAGTTTCTATTTCTTTTTTTTTTTTAATTAAATTACTGGATCCTATTATTTCAGTGGAAGAAAAAAATAGTCTGGACCTCCTTCACTACTATTGGTCTCCCAACAAGAGATCCTGGTGACCACAACAGGTCTCTCAACAACCACAATCACTGAATGTATGCCCATTGTAAGAGATGGCGCCAGGGGATTTGAGTTCTACCTTTAGGGGTGCTTGGCTTACCATTAATGGTTGGGTCCAACAGTAGCTGCCATCAGTATTTGGATTAGATATATCGCAACCAAATCATTATTCACTGGCACAATATCTAACATTTTATGTAAGGATTACTGGTAAAGGAATGATTTGGTATTTATTTTATTTAGATATACAGAAGATTAAACATGATTGCTTGTATACAATGTGGTTTACCTTGTCGTATACAAACAGTATATTCTTATCTGGTTTTTCTCACTTTCTACTGAGACTGGGCACCAAGGAGTGTTGTGTATTTGCTCAGAAATCAAGTAACCGCTGTGTTTGTAGTTGCACAAAGTTTCTGCTTGAGTTATTGAGTTTTACAGTATATCAAATCAATATTTAAAACGGCTGTGTTCTCAGTTTACCATATAATATTAAAGCGTAATACATGCGACTACTCCTATTACAACTGTTCAATCTAATAACAATGACTGTTTATAGAAATGGCAAGACTTAGTTCTAAAACAAACAGATGGGCCACAATGTAGAGCCAAAATCTCTAATGACTGTTTTTATACAATCAAGGTAATGAACCTATGTTGTGTGATACCGAGGCTTGCCTTTTTGTACACAGATCTAATAACAACGTAAATACTGTCGGGAAATGTTCTAGTATCTGGAAATAGTTTTCACAACAAGGAAATACACTGTATTGTTTACATAACAATACAGGTGACATTATCATTATAATTCCATTAGACAACATAAGCATTTCTAAAAAAAGACAGTTGTGAAATGTTCAATCAGCTCTGCATATATATATATATATATATATATATATAAATATATATATATATATATATATATATATATATACACACATCATTTGCTCTGTCCGTTCTTTTTTAACATTGTTATTTAGTTTTCAAAAATATAGCAACAACAAGAAAGTTTTGGAGTCAAACACAAGGAAATGGTGCATGATAGAGAAGCACCAATGCACACTTAGCTGTAGAAGTGTTATAAACTAACTAGACACCAGTTGAAACACTGAGAGAAAGCCTGGCATTCTCACTGCACCAGTGTTCATCCCTTAATGATTAGGCACCTGGTAATGAAAGAAATTAAGCTGCTTGAAGTTCTAGATTCATGGCCCATCAGAAAGGTAAATTGAGAGCCGCCATGCATCGCCGCGGTTTTCCGTCAGGTTTGCATTGCAAACAGGCGGATTTACTAATGGCCCATTTTATCTTCAATTTGAAGCCGCCGGCGATGTCACGGCGGGTTGTAATGCTCAAAGCCGCCGGCGGCTTTGATTTGACCACGGCGCTTTTGCTTTAAATGACGGCGCTTTCGTGTAAAGGCGTTTTTTTTGAAAATTACACCTGTCTCATGGCCTGTTACTATTGGCTATCTTCAAACTCAGGAGATTTGACATCACAAGCCCTATATAAACCACTGGCCTGACACTTTTTCTTTGATAGGGTTTTGAGGAGTTTTGTGAGAGGAGTTTGGAGGATTGTGGTTTGCTGAGAGTTGGATTGTGTTGGAGTTTGGTGGTTTGGTGTTGCGAATTCTGCTTGAAGTGTGAGTAGTCCTGTGGTTTTGTACATTTATTTTTTCATTTATTTTCTGTCTTGTATTTTTTGTATTTGACTTGTCCTTTGTCTGTGTTACTTGTGTGTGACTGTGTTGAGAGTGTGTCTGTAGTTAGTGTAGTTTGTTCTTTGTGTTTGTACGTCTTTCTGTGTTTTGTGTGTTTCACATTTATTTGTGAATATGTCCAGATAGAGGAGGGGAGCAGAGGCTGAGGAGAGGGAGATGGAGGTTGAGGGGGCAGAGGAGGGAGAGGAAGAGGTTGAGGAGACAGGACAGGGCAGGAAGACAAAATCAGGGAGAAATGTCAGATTTTCCCATAATGAAAATTGTGTGCTGGTGATTCCCTGCTATGAGGTGATCTTAGGGAACCTTGCAGCTCGGACTCCGCTAAGGCGGTGCCACCAATTGTGGGCTAGAGTGTGTGATGCAGTGAATGCGGTGGGGCCACTAAAGCGGACAGTAGCTCACTGCCGCGAAAGATTCTCTGACATCAAAAGGAGACTCAAGGAAAAA
This sequence comes from Mixophyes fleayi, assembly GCF_038048845.1. Taxonomy (NCBI): domain Eukaryota; kingdom Metazoa; phylum Chordata; class Amphibia; order Anura; family Limnodynastidae; genus Mixophyes; species Mixophyes fleayi. Next base: position 244,399,623 of record NC_134402.1, on the reverse strand, counting down.
ATGGCCGCGGAAAGAAGGTCAACCAGAAGAACGGGTGGTGGCCCCCCTCTTTGTATGGAATATACAAGTTACGAGGAGGAGCTGCGCCAGATCATGCCGGCCGAGATTGTTGAGGGCATAAATGTGCAAGACACAGATTCGCCCTCGTTTGGCCAAGTAGTTGGTGATTTATTTGCCCTTTTTACGCTAACACCATTGAAAATGTGCCTTTTTTTTTTTTTTAAAGTGCCTTTTTTATTTTAAAAGTGCCTTTTTTACTCAATCAGTATTTAAAGGCTAAATTTTTTGTTTAGAACTGTTTTATTATTTTCAAACACATTTTTCAAAAAAACTGTATATTTGTAAATTGCTTTTTGCTGCAAATACATTGTATGCTTTTTCTAATACATCCAGATTCGCCAGGACCGCAGTTAAGTCCCAGTCCGAGACCTACACCTCCACCTTCACTGAGAGATTCGGGCACAGAAGAGCAAGCAGGTGCGGGATTTCTGTTTAGGAGAGAAATAATGGAGTTAGTAGATTTTCTGTGCAAATGTTGCTGTCAATGTTATATTTCGTTTCTTTTAGATGGTTTGCAATGAGAACATAGAGCTACATTTACTAAACTGAGATGTTGCCTATAGCAACCAATCAGATTATAACTTTACTTTATTTCTTGCTTTCTACAAAATGACAGATAAAATCTGATTGGTTGCTGTAGGCAACATCTCCACTTTTTCAACCACGCAGTTTAGTCAAAATACCCCAGCATGGACTACACAGAGGGAGTACTAAAATAGTATTAGTTTACCCCAAAGCACGGTCTAGCAGCATTTGGCTGACTACATCCTCATATTTGTAGGTAAAAAAAACTTTGCATTTGTAGCCCCCTCAGCCATACATAGTCCAAATGATAATGTGTATTCAAAAGATAAAAAGTGCATCCTTAAGCAGGTAGCATAGGACAAGAAATCAGGAATGCAAACATTGTGAAAGAATCTCTAGTTGCAAAAGATTATTCTTTCCTATCCAGTGTTCAGAATGCTATATACAAACATATTATAACCTATATACTTACCGTTATTTTTCATACACAGGGCCGTCTTCATATCAGGCACCTCAGCCGGAGTCCCTGCAAATGTCCCCTGAGCCAGAGGATCAAACCATCATCACCCTGGAAACAGTGGATGCCCCTGTGTCTGGCCTCCACGACCTTTCACCTGGGCATGCAGAACCACCATCATACCAGCAACCTGCACCTCCAAGTATGGACCGAGCCAGAGAAATGGCGGCCATGGGGCCAAGGAGAGTTGCTCACACCAGGGGTGGGCGAGGGAAAGGAGAGAGTGGCTCCAAACATTGTGATATGCCAACGAAAAGGCGTCGCTAGCGCAAAAACATTATTATTGGTTAATGTTTTGTTAAGTATGTGTAAGCATTATACTTTATTATTTATTGTGTCCTACTGCAATAAATGCAGTTAAATGTCTATGGTGTCAGTCTTTCTTTTCTGCAAATTAAACAAGAGTATACTGATGTTTTAAAAACTAAGCACTAATTTTACTTACACATTGACCTCTGACTGTCACTTTCCAGGGATGTTCATATTTACCACATGAGGAGTACACACTATCCTCTTTTTAAAGGTTCCAATTTACAAAACAATTTAAATCAAAAAAACCATTGCACTTACATCAAACACATTTTAGAGCAATAAATGTTTATCCTACTATGCACTTACATGTAAAGTAGTTTGTAATGAGACGGTCTCTTATCTGCCTTCCACCCTCTGTGCTCTGCACATCACCAGATGTGACACGGACCCCTTCTTCTTCACTGTCTACTGCAATAATCGGTGGGGTAAGTTGATCTAAAGCCAGGTTATGCAGCAGACAGCAAGCCAGGACAATCTCAGATACCTTTTCAGGTGCATACATAAGCACCCCACCAGATTTATCAAGCAGGCGCGGGCTGGGAGAGGGATGGCCGGGGGGCACACAGGCGGCCGCATCATATGACATGAGATGCGGCCGCCTGTGCACTGACACGGCCGCATCTGATGTCATCAGATGCGGCCGCGGGGGGGAAACTATGTTTTTTGCATCCGGGGGCGGCCGGCCGGCCTACCCCCCGGCCCTAATAGCCGTCTGACCCAGCGGCCCGGGGGGCAGTTGCCCCCCTGCCCCCCGGGCCAGCCCGCCCCTGTTATCAAGGCACCTGAACCTGGTTTTCAAGAATCCAAACGTACGTTCTATGACACCTCTAGTGGTTATGTGTGCCTCATTGTATTTGTGCTGTGCAGGAGTCTGAGGATGCAGCAGAGGAGTCATGAGCCAGGAACGACACCCATATCCTGAATCTCCTGCAATAAAAGTAAAATGTTAGCTACCATTTGATTTGAGCATGTTGTACAGCAGTTAGCATATGTGAGGCAATTTGAGCAATGATAAGGGATATATAAAACATGATAAGTACCTACCCAAAAGCCATCCCTCCCCCATTTCACCACTTTCATATTTGGCATAAAGGGTAGACTGTCTCAGGATAAAGGCATCATGACATGACCCAGGATAGCCTGCAACAACACTCAATATACGCTGGTTAGCATCGCACACAACCTGCACATATAGGGAGTGGTAATGATGCCGATTAGCAAAAACCTCTGCCCTGTGGTGAGGTGGTCTCAGGGCAATATGAGTGCAATCTATTGCACCCATTACATTAGGGATACCTGTGACCCTATAGAAAGCTCCCTTGAGCTCATGCCACTGTGACTCCTGGCTGGGGAAGCTGATATAGCTAGGGCACACTCTTTTAAGGGCACCTAAGACCTGTCCAAAATGCCTGGAAAATGTCGGCTGCGTTATGCCAATCACTCTGGCGGACACAGATTGAAAGGAACCTCTTGCCAAAAAGTGAACTGCACACAGTAGTTTGTGTAGTCCTGACACTGCATTAGAGCGGCTGGTTGTAGGCTCCAAATCATCCTTCACTTGCTCATACAGTGCCATGAGGTTAGTATGATTGAGCCGAAACATTTGTACTACCTCCACATCAGCCAAACACTCCAGATTTAAACGCACTGGAAATGCACGTGGAGTGCGGGGTCTTCGCAGGCTCCGCGGAACAGATGCCAACTGCTGTTCATCCTCCTCCTCCTGGCGCCTTTCTGCCTCCATCAGATAAAAAGCTGCAAACATACACTGGCAAGAATGCACCACATTACCTGCAAAAGCCATTCTCCAACAAACCCACACCTGACAAATAATGAGGGGCTCTTTTTGTAAGCATCATGATTAACTGCTGGCCAATAGACTGTGATTGTCTGTGATTTTTTCAGCCAGAAAAACCATTTTTCACATTTGGATTGAATTAGCATTAAATTAAGGGTTAACTATGTAATGAAACATTGTGCATCCTAATTTCTTTGAGGCAACAGTATTATAGTGGATTTGTTCTAAGGAAAAAAACAACTAGAAAAGGAATGTTGAAATGAGATTTTACTATGCAATCATACTGGGTGAAAAATAAATTCCAAAAACACATAACAGTACCCTGAAATTTCGTGACACTTTGGCCATTTTCTATACACAGTCCTAATGGATCATTGGACATGAAATAGGCCTTTCTCTTATGGTCTGATTGGCAAAATACCTCAAACAGCACACTGTTTGAGCAATCTCGCCGCTCACAAGCAGCGCTTTCATTTTGGTATTTTGAATGGCGGTTTTCCGGCGGCTTTATAAACCCCCTAATAGTAAATCCAGCTGTTTGTATGTTGAACATTGTTGAAACCGTCATGGCGCTTTATACAGAGGCGGGTTTGAAAGCATAATTTCTGGTCGTTTGGACGGCGGGTTCAGCATTAGTAAATCTGGCGATGGCTAAACCGCCGCCAAACCCGCCAAAAGTCGGCGGGTTTACAAACATGCCTGATAATAAATCTAGCCCTAAGGGTTAGATTTACTAAACTGCGGGTTTGGAAAAGTGGAGATGTTGCCAATAGAAACCAATCAGATTCTAGCTATCATTTATTTAGCACATTCTACAAAATAACAGCTAGAATCTGATTGGTTGCTATAGGCAACATCTCCACTTTTTCAAACCCGCAGTTTAGTAAATATACCCCTAAGGGTTAGATTTACTAAGATGTGGGTTTGGTGGCGGTTTTAAACCGCCACACATAGCCGGCGGTTTAGTGGTCCAAACCGTGGAATTTGCTATAGTGCAGTTTGAAGCTGCGATATAAAATGGCTGGCGATGTGTGCGGGATTGAAAACAGCTAAACCGCAAATCCAAAAGTCAGGGAAGGACAGGGAAGGACAGTTTGATAGCTCAAACATGCTGTTTGAACAATTTTGCCATTCAGAACATAAGAGAAAGCACAATTGATATTTAAATTATTTAGGTAATCAATATTTATTGATTAGGGAACAAAATATTTTAGAAATTAACTTATGGGGCAAATTTTAATTTTCATTATATTAAGTGGACAAAATAATTGATTTTTTTATATTATTTAGGCACTATGTAATGCCAAATTGTGCGGCATAAATAATTATATCCACCATTAACAATCAGTTAATATTATTATATATTCACATTTCCCCCATAATATAATACAATAATAGTGTCCCCTTAAAATAATGGAAAAAATTTGCCCCCATAAGTTAATTATATATCATTTTTGCCCCTTAATCAATAAATAATAAATGACCCAATAATTTAAATGTCAATGGTGATTCCTCTTAAGTTCTAAATGGCAAAATAGCTCAAACAGCATGCAGTTTGGGCAATCTCGCCACTCACAACCACCTCCTTTATTTTGGACGTTTGGATGGCGGTTTTGCAGGCTTTTTTGTAAACCACAGCTTAGTCAATCCGGCTGTTTGTATGCTCATCATTGTTAACATCGGGATGGCGATGTGTAAAGTGGTGGTTTGGTAAAATGTCAATTCTAACCATTTTAATGGTGATTTGGGCTGTAGTGAATAAAACCACCAGAAAAATTGGGGAAAACCGGCGGTTTCGCCAAAGCGCCCTTTAGTAAATCTAGCCCTAGGTGTAACTAAGTATGTGCCCTAACATGTTTCTTTTAAAATCAAAATGCATTCTTTCATGGGGATCTAATAATATACTTGTATCATGTTTTAGCATGGCACAGTACATTGACAGCATCCTAATCTTATGGACAGGCGCTGTTGACAGGCTTTCAAAGTTTGTGGATAACCTCAATGTAAATTCACAATTCTCAATTTAAAATTCACATAGCATTTATCGGAATATTGCATTGTTGGATGTGGTAATTTTTAAGAATGAAAATAATTATTTGAACATGTTTGGACATAGAGCCTGCAGCTGGCAATTAAATTTGGCATACCAGCAGCATGTTTACAAAATGTGGTGAGACATCCTGGTAGGCCTATATTAACTGGACTGTAAGGATTGTGGTAAATTTGGTGTTTTTGAAAGGACAGAGGGTATAGCCAAGAACTTAAATTAAATTAATTTGTTTTTCAGTAGCAATGATCAACATTTTCAATACTGCTCCATGAAATCTTCACCATATTCCACATTGAATGCAAAATTTAGCATGTTTTGCTGGCAGAATTTGACTTTAAGTGTTCAGAAGAATTAATTGATCGTCATCATCCCAGCTCTATTCATGCACTATAATCTCAATGAAATGCAAGTTTACAAATACTGTACAGTCATGGCCAAAAGTTTTCAGAATTACACAAATATTGTTTTTCACAAAGTCTGCTGCCTCAGTTTTTATGATGGCAATTTGCATACTCCAGAATGTCATGAGGAGTGGTCAGATGCAATTAATTTCAAAGTTCCTCTTTGCCATGACAATGAACTTTATTCCAAAAACAACATTTCCACTGCATTTCAGCCCTGCCACAAAAGGACCAGCTGACATCAGGTCAGTGATTCTCTCATTAACACAGGTGAGCGTGTGGACGAGCACAAGGCTGGAGATCACTCTGTCATGCTGTTTGAGATAGAATAACAAGCTGGAAGCTTTAAAAGGAGGGTGGTACTTAAAATCATTCTGCTTCCTCTGTTAACCATGGTTATCTGCAAGGAAACACGTGCAATCATCATTGCTTTGCACAAAAAGGGCTTCACAGGCGAGGATATTGCTGTTAGTAAGATTGCACCTAAATCAACAATTTATCATATCATCAAGAACTTCAAGGAGAGAGGTTTAATAGTTGTGAAGAAGGCTTCAGGGCATCCAGCATTCAGCAAGCACCAGGACCATCTCCTAAAGTTGATTTAGCTGTGGGATCGGGGCACCACCAGGGCACAGCTTGCTCAGGAATGGCAGCAGACAGGTGTGAGTGCATCTGCATGCAAAATGAGGTGAAGACTTTTGGAGGAGGGCCTGGTGTCAAGAAGGCCAGGAAAGAAGCCACTTCTCTCCAGGAAAAACATCAGGGACAGACTGATATTCTGCAAAAGGTACAGGGATTGGACTGCTGACGACTGGGGTAAAGTACATTCCTCTGATGAATCTCCTTTCAGAATGTTTGGGGCAACTGGAAAAAACGCTTGTCTGGAGAAGGAAAGGTCAGTCCTGTGTCATGCCAGCAGTAAAGCATCCTGAGACCATTCATGTGTGTGGGGTTGCTTCTCAGCTAAGGGAGAGGGCTCACTCACAATTTTGCCTAAGAACACAGCCATGAACAAAGAATGGTACCAAAACATCTTCCGAGAGCAACTTCTCCCAATCATCCAAGAACAGTTTAGTGATGAACAATACCTTTTCCAGCATGGTGGAGCACCTTGCCATAAGTCAAAAGTGATAACTAAGTGGCTCGGGGATGAAAACATCGAAATTTTGGATCCATGGCCAGGAAACTCCCCAGACCTTAATCCCATTGAGAGCTAGTGGTCAATCCTCAAGAGGCGGGTAGACAAACAAAAACCAACAAATTCTGACAAACTCCAAGCATTGATTAGGCAAGAATGAACGGCCATCAGTCAGTATGTGGCCCAGAAGTTGATTTACAGCATGCCAGGGCGAAATGCAGAGGTCTTCAAAAAGAAGGGTCAACACTGCAAATATTGACTCTTTGCATAAACTTAAAGTAATTGTCAATAAAAGCCTTTGAGACTTATGAAATGCTGAAGCAGCAAACTTTGTGGAAACCAATACTTGTGTCATTCTCAAAACTTTTGGCCATGACTGTACAGTGAAGGTGGAACTCAAAGATTGTTTTGCCAAAATGTTGCATTGACACGTACAAAATGTTGCTGCAATTTCACTTCTCTCTGCTCATAAAGTAAGAAAAAGCAATTTTAGGTTGAGAGTTGTTCAAACATTTATTCAGCAACATCATTAGGTTAAGAGGATCCTTGAAAAAGACTGGCAACTTTTATTTTTAATTTTGATGAGGTTTCTGGGCCTGAAACCAACCTGTACATTTATAAAGACACCCAATTTAAGACAGAGCTTAAATTACATATTGGGAGAAGTAGAGTCTGTTGACCCATGCACACGAGTGGAATTGTTGTGGCTGTTATATGTTTTGTTGCGCATATTAATCAGTTTAGTTGTTAAAGCAAATACAGTTCAGACTGAGGCATTTTGTTAACATATATGGGGGAAATTCAATTGGTCGCATCACTCGTGAAAGTAAGGCGACCCATGCACTATTACGGTTACTACAGTAATAGTGCGCATTATCAATGTTACTACGGTAATAGTGCGCATACTGTTACTACGGTAATAGTGTGCATTATTACCATTAGTACGTTGATTTTAACGCAGCTTTTGCTCGCATCTCACGAGTAACGTGGCCAATTGAATTCAACCCATGGGTCGTTTATCTACTGAGCTGTAGTTGTGACTATATATACATGGGACAGACAAAAGAATGTTACAGGTCCATATCCCTGAACATAGTTAGTAGACACTACAAATGTTCAGGTGACTGACAAACTTAATTAACAAATGGGATAAAATAAAATATAAAATGTTGGTGGAATCCATAGTGATGTCTATACATTATAAGCCTGCCAGATGGGCTAAAAAATTACCTTTGTCACAAACATGAAGAACAGCGATTATTTAGGAATGTGGTATGGCAAAAAAAAAATCCTGCCTGAACTCAAAGACAAGACCCCTCTGTCTAAACCATTATGATTATAAGACCCACTACATCATTTAAAAAGGAAAAGTCCTATAGGCCTCATGCCATTGTATATGGACACAGAGGGGCTAACATAGTTGCCGACACATTTGCCTCCACGGTGGCTAGGAAGGGCCCTTGGGGGGAATGTAAAAGTGTATTTTTTTCCAGCAACAATTTAAAATGCATCTTTTAGTGTGGGTTTTCAAACTGCGCAATGTATCAAAGTAAAAACTGGACATCAAGCTACAGTTTTTTCAAACCAGAAGATTGCAAACCACAATTTTTTGTTTTGTCACCTGGGATTGACAGTGCAATGTATCAATGTATCAAGTGGTGGTTTACAAAACCACGTGGAAAAAAGCACAAAAAAGATGCACATTTTATATATATATATATATATATATATATATATATATATATATATATATATTTATATTCATACATACATATATAATTCATATGAATCCAGAGCACAGATATGAGCACCATTATCATCAGCAAAAACTTACACTAGACCTATGTGACACACAAAGATATGGCTCCTGAGATGTGTATCTTAAAGATGCTGTACTTGTTAGTAAAAACTGGATGCATCACAAATGTTTAATAAATGAGAAGTGAATGTTTTTTGCATGATGTTGGGTTTCTGATAAACCGCAAGCTATTGGTGTCTTTTAAAGCTGCCACAACTCAACTAGCCAAATAATGAACAGCCCATAGTTTGGTTACTGGGATTTGAAGAACATGCGCTTGTTGTTATACGAATTATAATGGCGAATGTATGGGGGTCTAAATAAAAAACCGAAATGTGTAAATATGTGTAATCCACCCAAGCTAAGTAATGCTTAACAAAATTGACATATTTTTGCAAAGATAAGGCAAACATTAGTAAGTATTGTTTTTTGCTATTGATTGCTTTAGTTCAATTTAATTGTACATGTAAATGCTTCACTATTTGTCCAGTTGTTCATATACCTATAGTAACAAAGTGAACACTGTTCTATGTCTTTCAACAAGGCATACAGGGACCTCTCGTGTGTAAACCATGTTTTAACAGAATGTTTGCACTATGGGATAAGTCAATACATAGAATGTACTCTGTCATATGATGGAAACATGGCTGTATAACCAATAAAAGATAAATAATGCCATTGTGTTTGCTGTGGAAAACATGTTACTTATCACCATACGATGGTAGAAGGCACTTATATACTGAGCTGTTGTGCGAGATCATCCATTACATTGTTGATCTATAACAAGACAAATAGCTGTTAAGAGAGTAATGCGATTTGTACCCATAATGAGGCATATCTGTATGTTGTTGGGTGCTTCAGTTAGTAAATATTATACTTCAGTGTATTTATTGCTACAAATAACTAAATGCATAAACAAATATATGATTGATTGTTTGATTGTTATTACATGCTCACCATAATTGTTGTGATTTTTTATTTTTTTATTTATGTAGCCCCCGTGTCACCGAGCGCTGCCTCAATGCACCTGGGGGGAAGAGGGGTATTAAATTTCAGTTTTGTCACACCTTTTCTGGGTTTTCTTGGCAATCCCCTCTGTTAATCTTGTAGCTAGCTCTAATAATCTTGAAGCTCTGCCTTAGAGATTGACAGGCTTATTCACCAGACTTGCAGCCTTGTCTGGAAGTGTACAAGCTCTGTCCATTAGTACGGCAGTTTTCTCTGTGAGACTGATGACTCTGTTGCTATGGTGGGATGTCCTTCTCATCTCTCACAGTCTCTATGAGTGGTCTATCTAATCTCTTGCTTTATTGCAAGACTCTTACATTCACAGTACTTTGGGGATGCCAGGAACTGTAATTTCTAGTACCTAACGCTGTGTTACACTGCCCCCAACTGCCAGTAACTCCGCCCACCTTCTCAATCAACTCCTTGGTCTTGTCTCTCCCCCTCAGATGATTTTGGCTGCAAATTAATAGTTTGTTTTCTTTTTCTTTACTCCAGTTTTTCCCTTTATTGATTTTTATTACATCTGTAGGAGCTGCTGGTTCTCAACGGGACAAAAAGAAACTGGATAAACAGTCAGAAGTAGGCATTAGAAGGTGTAGAGTAAGTAGCACACCCCATGTGAGTATGAATCTTCTCTGGGGTGAAGCACAATACAAGCCCTGGAGTCAGCTGTGCCTCTCAATATAGATATAAATGTAAAAGTGCCAGAGGGAGCAGATCAGGCGAGAGATGACTCTGAATCTTTTTGTGGACCTACTGTTAGGTTCAGTTCTAGTACTGAAGACTCTCTATGAATCCTTTTGAGGCAGAAATGACATCTATGATAGAAGATCCAGAAGTCAGCATCCATAAGAGAGTGACCAGAGAGTGTCCAATCCTCACAATGCCACTGTTACTTTGGCATCTGTAATGTAGCTGTCACTTTCTGGAGAAGAGGAAGGATGCCTGGGCAATGGGGGTGTTGCCACTAGTGATTCTCATTTACAAAGCACACTGGATACAAAGCTTTAGTTTGCAGCTGTGCACCTAAATGTTCGGTCAAGTACATATCAAGCTGCATGTCTACTCTCCACTCTTTAGAAGTGTGCCTTTGGGGAGAAAGGTGGAAATTCTCAGGTGGCACACTGCAAAAGTTTAAATGTCACGTGAAAGTCCATCCTGCTACTATTTCAGAAGCACCTCTTTATTTATTTAAACTTTTCCATTATCTCCCTAAAATAGTGGTTGATATAGCCTAATTTATGGCTTAAATAAATCACGACATTGGGACTGTGTTTATTACAGGTGGCACTTTTTGCTAATATTGGACAGAGTGCATCTGGAAATGTGCTTCTCCATGAGTCCTGATCTGGGTCCGCTCAGTGGTGCAAAAATCTTTTGCGGAGTGGAAATGGCTTTGAACATGAAAACGCCCCACAACATGCATCTTCTCAAACCCCTTGTCTTATTTCAACATTGCCTCTCTGCAAAATTAAATTTTGCTCTAGGTGTTCTGTTGTGCCCACTCTGTACTTAACAATCTTCTGCTGATTCTAGCTGTCATTTTGTAAAATGCACTTAATAAATGAAAGCTTGAATCTGATTGGTTGCTACAGGCAACATCTCAACTTTTTTAAACCTGCAGTTTAGTAACTATACCCCTAGGAGTTTAAAAACATAAAGCTCTGACAACCCAGCTCAGTGAGGGTTTTGTATCATCTCCTTCATACAGTCTTATTACACTGCAGCATTTTGCTTCCTCTCTTTTAGATAAGTGCCCAGACTTGGACCTCTTTCACACATGCTTTTTTTTTCCGTAATTTTTATTTTTTTATTTATTTTTAAGCACTGAATTCATATACGAAATACACCTTATTGTAATCTAAGGCACAGTTCACATTCATTTGGTAATATGTATGGAATCTGCTTATTGCATTTACTTTTCCAACAAATGGAGCATAAAAGTGCATGTGTGTAGTTAAAACAGAATAAGTCAGAGTTCCCAACTTTCTAGAACCCGAGGATAAAAGGGGGCGGGACCTGGAGAATTGTGTCATTTTGGCCCTGTCCCCACGACACAATTTATATTATGTCTCGGGAGCAGGGCCAAAATTATGCCATTCACAGTGAATTGCATCATTTGGGTCCACTCTGGGCAGGTCGTAGGAGAATTGCCTGCTCTCCCGGAAGTCTGGGAGACCTATCCAGACATCCTAGGAGAGTGGGCAAGAATGAATTAAGAGTTCTGCTATATAGGACAAAGGGGCAAACAGCATGGGACTTACAGTATGCTGTAGAAAAGTACTGTCCCGATAACATGGACGTTGCTGAACTTTATGCTAGCATTGTTATGACAATGCATGTAGACGTCCCGTTAGGTCACCAGATAACAATGTTCATGTATGCGTAGTTTGGTGAAAAAGTTTCATCTGGTGGTATAAAAAGAGTAACACATAAAAATTTGAATCATAGCGCTTTGTGCAACATTGACAACACAATGCAATATGTTTCCTTAAAGAGTCAGTGCGCATTACCTGAATGAAAATGTGCAGGTTAAATGTTTAATAGTTTTATGTAGAGTTTTGGCTGAGGACCAATTTCAATGAATAAATGTCATTGTAGGCCACATTATTTCTTACATGGACACTCACACACTGGTAGAATAAATGTGTTAATGGTTAACAATATTTTTACTATTTTTCTAATTTAATTTGGGCAAATTAATATGTTGACTGTATTGGTACTTTACATGAATATATTTCTGCAATATTAAATTAATCCACCAGAGTTTTATAAATAAAATGCTTATTCAATTACTAAATAATACAAGATCATCTAAAATGGGATATTGAACATCAGAAATAAGTGGGGAAGATCGGTGATAGTCATTATGCCTATTGTGCTAATTACGACAGTTACAATAGCGACACAAATATTCCGATTGCTATAAGACAGACGTGATAGAAATACAGACGTACTGTAAAACACCCAGCAAATATTTCCGACGGGCATATATAAATTGCGACTACAGAAACTGCCGGCAATGGGGATTGATGTCTCTTAATATGGCAACAGTCAGATTGTCGGTTTTAAGGCGACAATCCCAGGACCACATTATTTTTTGCTACACCAGGCAACTATAGGTAAATTTCCTAATCTCTGCACTCCTTTTGTATTGACAGGTCGGGATGTGCAAATGCTACTGATTTCTGGTAAAGATCTGTTTAAAATAGCCATGCACATGTAGCAAATAGCCAGCATGTGGATGTGCAAAGGGCACAGCTCTAGTTGTAGTGTGTGTTACTTCTAATTGTGTGTTTATTATAAGTGTGAGGTAAGAATACATTGTATGCTAAGACTTATACAGGAGTTAAATAAGAGGAGAAGAGGAGGTGAACATTATACATGAAAGCACTGCTACAAGAGTACAATATCCAACACAATATTTGTGGCCAGTGTTGGAAACATGCCTTGCAAGTCCCAGAAATCCCAAGCCTCAAGAATGTGACAATCACACCTCTCATGCAAATCACAGGCAATTGTATAAATGTCTTTTCATCTTGATACTTTGCTTGGTAGGTGATATTGAATCAAATCCTGATCCTTCACTTTCAACACATAGCTCTGTTCCACACACTATACTTTTCAAACTCCCTAAAGGGCTATCTGTTGTCCATTTAAACATTTGTGGCCCACATTAGATGAACTAAAAGTTTGGTGCTTTCTGCACAAGTCTAAAGCCATAACTATAACTTATGCATCAATTGCCATTCCTTCATATATATAGGAAAGACAGGTCAAATAGAGATGGAGGAATAATAATAATAATTTAACTTTAAAAAAAATAATTTAGTCCAGCTACACTTGAACACTTAGCAGGAAATATGTGCTTTCCTTTTTGTAAACCAATAATTATTGCTTTAATTTACCAGCCCCAAAAACATCTCTGTAGTATGATATGTCATCCTTTCTGGATAGCATTCTATCCCTAAATGCAAAGCGTTAATTTCTAGACCTCTGAGACTTCCATCTCAATTGGCTTGTCTAACTATGCTGGTTACTGCCAGGATAGAACCACTTGGCTGGGGTAGCTATCACAGCCACCATGAGCCACTTAGGGCTAGATTTACTAAACTGCGGGTTTGAAAAAGTGGGGATGTTGCCTATAGCAACCAATCAGATCCCAGCTGTCATTTTGCAGAAGGTACTAAATAAAAGAAAGCTAGAATCTGATTGGTTGCTATAGGCAACATCCCCCCTTTTTCAAACCCGCAGCTTAGTAAATCTAGCCCTTAGACTTGAGAAGACAGGTCACAAGGCACAAAGCTGAAGTTGATGGTTGGAAAAGGAAGCATTTTGAGGGACAAAGCAAGAAGTTAATAAACAGGCAAACAAAACAGGACTCTTTGAATCAACAGCCAAGAATATACAATTCCAACTTTGCTTATGCAAAGGGTGAGGTCTCTTAGTCCTAATTGGTTTAACCTTTAGCAAAGTGCTAATTGTAGCAAGTGAAAAAGAAATTGGATTATTTAAAATGCACTGCCATCTGTCGTCTGTAGCTGGTATTGTGGTGAATCCTCATATGTTGTAGTTGTCAGTATTGATGATGCACTAATATGTGTCCTCTATAGTTAGTATTGTGGTGGTTCCTCACAGCTTGACTTAAAAATCAGCAATCTCTGTACTCCATTCAAATCACTAACATTTGAATCAACTAATTCCCTAACCAACTAGGAACAATCTCAGTTACTCCAGTCACTGCATTGTGTACATAAAATCTCACTTCAAAGGCAAGTCCAAATATCCTTCACACTAGAACATTTTAAAAATTGCAGCCTCCAACACTTCTTAAAGACATTACCACATGTCCCTGACATAACATCAGCTTGATACCTGACTCTTCATTTGAATTTATCCAGCCTGTGTTCCTAAAACTATGTGACACCCATGTTCCAAAGCATAAACGGGATGTCTTTCAGGAGTCTACTAGTATCATAAAGAATTATGTGATGTTGTTAAACAACACTGCTATTGTTAATGTATTTAGTGGATGCTTTGTGGGATGTGCTACTTCTTTACTGCCCATAGTTGTAAATTTAATTTATCTGCACTAATTCAGTGCACTCATATACCCTCTCCAGAATATACTCATGATTATACATTTGATCCAGTATGCCAAAAGAATATTCCCGATGAGCTCCTATCAAAATTTCTATCCTTAGTGCCCCATGATTGGTGCTAGAGTTATTGCCTTCTTATTAAACTCAGTTATGTAGATTGATCAAATTCTAGAATATTTGAGTCATTCCTATCCTTAAAAGTGGTGACAAAAAATGCTATCTCAAACTTCAGACCTATGTCTTTCTGTCCATTACTAGTGTTACGATCTGCCTCTGGTTGCACTGCAGCATCTTCCATGATGCAGATGCTGCTTGCCTCCTGCAGCTCCTGTCTGCTAGGAACTATACTTGGACTTTGCCTCTACGTGAATCTGGGCTGCAGTACCTCTCTACCACCAGGGGTGCTGCTGTCCTACCATTCTACAGTCCACTTCACTAGCAGGAGTAAACCTCCCTCCTTAATCAGCACCCACACCTGTTTCTCTGCCATTAAAAGACTGCCTCTCCCAGTAATCTGTGGCAGTTCATTGTTGTCTTGACTTTGTCCTGTGCCAGTCTGACTTCCTGATGTTGAGCCCTGCTTGCTCCTCGGCTGCGCTGCTTATCTTCTGACCTAGACCCAGGCTCCATTGTTGACTTTGCTCCAGCCCATTCCAAGGTAAATTCACTGCTTTCCTAGCTTTTGACCCTTTGGCTTGTTTGACCCTCCTCTATCCTGACACCCACAGATCAATCCAATGCCTTGTGCCTCCTGGCAAGACCTCGAGCCCTGTCTAATGGGGTTCATCCAGTGCCTTCTGAGTAAACCAGGTATCCTGCCATATGTGGTTATCCAGTACCTTGTGCCTCCTGAGTAGAAAAGGTATCCTGCCATCTGTGATTCATCCAGTGCCTCGTGCCTCCTGAATCTACCAGGTATCCTGACACTGTAGTGCATCCTGTGTCCTGTGGTACATCCTGTGTCTTCACTCTTCTCTAATTCTCCAGCCTCTGAGCTATATTGCCAGTCCTGCTGTTGTATCTGCTGCCTTGAACTGTATTCAGGTACATTAACTCATTAACAAAACTGGTTCCATTCCTATTTATCAGATAGATCCTAGTGTGTGTCCATCTCTTGCTTGAACTGTAAACACCCGTATTTTACCTGTGGGGTTCATCAAGGCTACCTTCTACCTTTTCTATCTCATCAGGTGACTTACCCATAGTTTGTTAATCTGCTTCCATTCACATTTATGCAGATAATATTAGTTTAGCCTTGATAATGTGCTGCAATCTGCTCTCTTTCATGTTGAACAAAGGATAACTAAAATAAAGCTGGTTTTGGAAAACGGATTAAACAATATTCATGTTATATGTGACGAAGGCTAAATTTACACATTGTCCATCACCTGAGCTACAGATTAGAGCGAACTCCAGCTCTAATCTGACAACAGCATCCAATTCAAAAATATCCTGGTATACCTATCACACTTATTGTTTATTAGAAGCATATTTTGTCTTTCTCTCATGGCCAGAAAGTGCATCGCATCAAAAATGCTAACGTCAATTATAAACTATGCGCATGTAATTTATAGTACTGCACCTCAAATTCACCTTGGAAAATTAGATACCCTACAGCACAATCTGAAGTTTTGTTTTACAATGTAATTATAGTACCCACCATTGCAACATGTTATTCCATGTACCTGGAGTTCAGGTGACGTGTTCATTTTACCTTTCATACTTGCTCAATTATCTGTCCAGACTGCTCTCCCTCGCAGCACAAAGAACATATAGCCATAAATCCACTTTCAGAAGCCTGCTAATGGTTCCTAAAATCAATAAATAGCTCTGCTGTTTTAGATTTGCCTATTGGGCACCACAAGTCTGGAACAATCTATCAGAGTCTGTTAAATATGTCTCCAGATTGTGACAGGATGGACTGCCTATGCCACCCTGTCTGTTGCTGCTAAGCTTACTTTGACACCATTCCCTTTATTCCAATTGCACCTTCTAACCGCAGTAGCAGGGCCTTAAGTTGCTGCCACCACTGGATTCCTTAATGACATCCAGAATCACGTTCCTTCTGGGTAACTATCACTGCTAGTGTACTCCCTTGCTGGTGTATCTGGGCTGGTACCCCTGACCTCTTCCTATAGCTCAGGGTTGCTGTGGATTGATCCCTCAGGCCTATCACACTGACCAGAGCTGCTGAGTAGCAGGCAGAGCGGCGGTACTGGAAAGCTGGGTCCAAACCTCAGAATAGCCGGAAACGGACTAGATTTGGGTCTAATCTGTAGGTCACGGGAAATACAGCAGGGAAGAAGTTGTCAAAGCAGGATATTGAAGCAAGTGTTTATTTGCTCAAGTGTCCTGATAAGGAGAATTCATACTGGTTGAAGGTACCAGTGATCAGAAAGTCAGATGGAACAATAATGATACATTTCAGTATAAACCAGTGCTGTTTTATACAGTTTTGGACACAGCCTAGCAGGGGGAATGCCAGCCCCCTGAACTCTTTGCTGGCCCCAAGAAGTCTGAGTTATTTTTAGTATCAGGATGTAATATGTTTCCCCAAACATGGATTTAAATGCAATTTATACATAACAAAATTTACACTTATCTGTGATATCCTACATCACGTGCTGTTTACAATGTTCATACAGGTTCTAACACTCTGGACAAAAGGTCACTCAGGAACATCATTAACTACCTTCTGTGGTGCATTTAGACTAAAAATGACATGTTGGTTACTCATATGAATAGACTTAATTTGCCTTATTGAGGACTTCCTCTCAAAGCTACACAACAGACTTCCTCAACAAATGCTTATTGCATTAGACATATACCTCAGAAATGGATGCCTTTTCTATACAAACTGCCACCCAATACAACAAAACCAGTACATCTGCAGTTATATAAATAAGCTCCCTGTGCTATTTCCTTTAAATAAATTTATACAATAAGTTATTTATAAGTGATCCAGCCACAAAGATATTTTAAAAGTGTAAAGTGAAAAATGTCATCAATATTACATAATACAAATATTATATAATTGCATGCAAAAATATATATTAAAGTAAAATTGTTTTACATCAAACTGGTTCATACATTTAATGTATTTGAATAGCAATTTACTTTGCCTCATTGTCACTCACATTCCTTTTCAATAGGCCCAAGGATCATTTCTGAAAATAGAAGCCACTGGCTAACGTTTTCTAAGGTGAAGAACCTTCTGTCTTCTCAGTCTGGAATAGCATTAAGTTATCATTGGCCCCACTTTTGCTTCATCATCTGCATCATGTTAATGGTTTGAAACAGCCTCTGCTCATCGCTGAGATAGATAATGAGCAATGAACAATATAGCAGTATATTTAGAAATGTAATATGTCTTAATTTTAAAATAAATTTAAAATAAAATGAATTGTGTGTATACATTCTAACATATGGCTTTTCAGTGAGATATATTGGATGTAGTTACTTTCAACAGTGTAAGCTGCACCAAGCTGATTGGACAAAAATTCCAGTGAATAGCTGACCACATTTGTAACTTGACAAATAGTTTATGGTCTCCTTATCAGATTTGTAGACACACACCCTGTAATATCTATTGAAATCTTATATTGTTTTAAGAATATTGCTGATACTATATATATATATATATATATATATGATTTATAACATTGTATTAATATTGAAACTGTATATATATAAAATTGGTTGCTAATTTTAGACAAGAGAGGTAAGGAAAAAATAAACCTGCTCTAGAAATTACTCTAAGCTTGCATTATGTTTCATATGCCTTGCTGTCATTGTCTTGGACATAGTAAAGTCTGCAAAGGGACATCTTTGTAATGTACAGTCACTACGCTGGTTGGTGATGGATAAGGCCCAGTGTGCATATGGACCTCTCTCTGAGAAGATTCTTCCCTGCAGGTACCATTAATCTACCTAGTGGTCTAATGTAATGCTTATCTTATCCTATGCAAAGATAAAATAAACCACCAATGTCCTCCTAACCTCACTTATCACTTAGGCTAGGTACACGCTACTGTGTTTTCAGATGATTGCCGGGCCAATCAAACGATTGGCCCAATATTATAGTAGTGTGTACCTTGGAACGATAAACGATTATCGTTCCAAAGCACATGAAATCGTTGATCCAGATTTTCAAACCGAACTTAAAATCTTGTTCAGCAATGGAACATTGTTGTTCCAATTCTGCATTGTGTATGTACAATCATGATCAGGATCTCCATAGAGTTTACAGAGTCATAATCTTTTCAGCCGATGGTTATGAAAGATGAAGAGCACAGGTAAATCTTGTAAAACATGTATAGTGTGTACACATGAATCGGCATGCTGATCAGGCTTTCTTTTGTATCAGTTGTCGGTAAAATCATTATAGATAACACATTGGGAGAGAATTTATGTAGTGTGTGCCTGGCCTTACTCTTCAAAAATGCACATAAATCTTGTGTGTTATTTTCAGTAATATTGACTAGATTTGATAAAACTACAAAACTGCAGCAAAAGTATAAACAATTGTACTGAGTTCATGATAAATAAATTAAATATTAAAAATTACCCCTTTTACATGATTATTCTACAAAAGTGGATTTGTGAAGAAAAGTACTAAAATAATGTACAAAAACAGTGCTACATGAATGACATATTCAGTACAAAATTGTAACACTTTTTATCTTTATTTAGTGAAACAAACTGCATGCAATTTAGGAAAAGTAGGCAAAGCTATGGCCTTTTGTAAAATTGCCTGAAAAATGGTGCCAAAGCAATGTAAGGGCAAAACAAATACTCCAAATGGATAATGTAAACTGATTTAAACTTTATTGTTAAACAGATTTTAAAAGAACTGTTCGGCTTCAAAATTAAATATGGCTTTTAATAATAATTGTCCTAATGATATTTCAACACTGCTTCCAGGGACAAAAAATTGATATGCTTGGCAGATATCAGATAGAACATATTTGAAAGGCATGTGGAATCCTGGTCCTAAAAGAGCAGTAGAAGGTAGGATGCGATTAACCGATGTGCTGCCATCCTTGTCCCAGAATCCCCTGCACATTCAGGTGTTTCCAGGCTAACAATGTCAGATGGAAACTTTGGCTGTTAACACTAAGGGCCTGCTTTATCAAGGCACGTATCTGCCGATTTTGAGCGTATCGTACACAGAATCACTTTGTACATTCCCAGAACAGACAGATATGGCCGCAAAACAGAGACACAAGCAATGTTTGTGCGACAGTGATTGCAAGGAGCAAATACTACAGCTTGCGACTTCAGGAAGTGAACTGGACAGGAAAGGGGCATTTTGCCTTGGTCCATTTACAGTAGGAACTTGCCAAACTCGAACCCACGCAGCCACGTCCAAATCAAACCCTATGCATATCAAAGTTATTTGTGTTTTTGCTGTATCTCTTGCTCCAACTAAAGGTCTAGTCTAAGTCCCAAAAGGTAATGATGTCTCGTATGCATGCTGTAACATACGTTTGCAACCACAAGCTACAATAATATTCATTTTTTGGTTCAGTAGATATAAACAACGTTCTAGCAAATGTATTCCGTGGGGATTATTTTTTTTTAAAACACTTTTTTTTTCTTCCCTGTTTTATCATTAATGACTGTATTATTACCATGTGACATTAATTATATATATTTTTTTATTTTCCTGTGCGTTCCTTTGAGAAGATTGGGATTGGACGCATCCTGCAGCGTCTTGTGTAGTAGCGTAGAACAGACCTGCCCCCGATTTCAACAACGCACATATCTTGAGATTCGTTTCTTGATGAATTCAGGAGTCTGCAACTCATGCATTTGTGAGTAGAATACGGAGCTTGAGATGTGTTTAGAATGCGTGCCCTAATCAGTTAAGCCCTAAATGTTTATCCAATACATTTCACATAAAGCAGTCACTATAACATCAGAAAAATGTGTAGTCTTTAAATAAGAAATAGCAAAAACATCAATAAAGTGGTAGAAAGTTCTATTTTGACCACAGAATTATGTGATTGTATTACTTTATAATATTATGTTTTATTTGAAAATATTTTTTCATTTCTTCTTTCTTTATTCTTTCAGATATGGTTATGACAGTAGAAAGTGGTCCTTTTTTCATTTGCTTTCCTAAAATTTTCCAGACACTGACCACATTTAAAGACCGTTGATTCCTACCAAAGCTTTTTTTTTCTCCTTTGTTAGTTTTACAGTAATGTACAAAAAATATCTAATTATTAAAATCTAGATTTAGTTGGTCATTATGATGTCAAACTGTTTGGTATTACACAAGTTATTGAATTTATTACATACATATTGTACCTCTCTTTTGAAGAAGAAAATAAGTGGTATGGTTGTGGACATGATATGGAGGAATATAAAACATATTAAATCCCCATCACACAAACTCTTACTTCTTGTCTCCCCAAATGCTTTTGAGTGTTGACACATGGCAGTAAGATGTTATTATGTTTGAGCTGCTTTTGTTTAAAGTAGGTATTAGATCTATTGGAGCTGGGCACTGCACATCTGCAAGTCAGCGGAAATTCCAAAATCTTGCATGCTCCTTTGATTGTTACATTTAAGATATCATGTGCTACTAGCTCAGCTGCTGCAAAGCATTAAAGTCCTTCACTCTGAGCTTGTAAAATACTTTGGAAACGCTATAGACAAGGATTAGAGAAGATGAGTATTCCACATGGCTACGGAAGAGATGGTAAACAGGAGTAGCCCACAATACTCAAAGTGATATATTGGCTACATGTGGGGAACTGTATTTTAGATACTAGGTTGTCTAATGATTGCTGTTGATCACTTGCAGAGTCTGTTACTTGATAAAATCATATTATTTCTTCAGTGGACTAAATTTAACAAACTAAAAAAGAGAATATTAATAACACTTTCATTTTTCAGGGAAAGCAATACGGATACACACATCGCTTTATGAAATAAATCCCTTTGATGTAACATTGTAATATCTTTATTCGTGCCCAGAGAAAACACCACTGTATGAGTTTATTTGGTGAATAGTTCCATCACAGGTGTTTGCCCATTTAATGAGTGCAACAGAAAATGCTTTCCATGGGGTTATAAACACATGTAAATATTGTGGATGTGCGTGCAATTTTGTAAGTATATGGCAACTTTTATCTGTGCATCTGTGACTGATTGTATTTATTTAACAGGCTTCTGTACATTCGCTACATCAACACAGAGCACATTAAACCAGTGTTTTTCCCATACTCTTAAAAATATATTTTCTGGTTAAACATTCATTGTACCCACAAAAAGAAATCTGTGCTGGCATAGTTAGACAGCAATTTCACATGTTCATCCATACTTGTGTATAGTGTTCTTCCTATTTGGTGTCATTTCACTGACTGCATGTTTTGTTTACAAATAACGATGGGGGTTAAAATGTAGTATACTTGTAAAAATTGAAACCAAAGGTATTTTCAACCTAGGAAACAAATAAAGCTCCAAGATTTACATGGAAACAGATCTCCTAACACATTAGTTTAAGCTAAGTCAGCTTTAATGAATATAATAAAACTTCAGTGTCTAGTACAAGCGTATACTCAGATGCACCAACTTGCTTTCATGGGGCCTTCTGAGTGAATTA
Organism: Mixophyes fleayi; assembly: GCF_038048845.1. Lineage (NCBI taxonomy): Eukaryota > Metazoa > Chordata > Amphibia > Anura > Limnodynastidae > Mixophyes > Mixophyes fleayi. The sequence goes on along the minus strand of NC_134402.1, from coordinate 244,377,299 downwards.
ATGCATATTAATAAAAATGATGAAAATGGTGTGTATATATACAGTTATATATTTGAACCAAAGAAACTCTAAGATTAGAATGGCCCCATGTGCAGAAGGAGACTTGTCCTGCACCAGGATGTACCATACTGCTGGAAGACGCTATTAAGGAACCGTTAACTAATCTGAATAATTAGTTTCTGGCCAAAGACATTGATGGCAAGTGATGCTGTAAAGATATATTTCTGACCTTTTTTTTAAAAAAAGTCTTACTGTCTTCCTTTTAACTTAAAGTAAACTTGAATATGAGACATTGTTCCATATATGAAGAATCATAAATATCTACCTAAGTATTTTGTGGCTAAAGAAGTCCAGTTTCTTCTATGAAAGGGCTTTTAATCATCATTATTGTCTGTTAATCTTCTGTTTCGCTCATGCAGATCTTTGATGCTTTGATGTGTATCCACGGCCTTACAAGGGCAGTGCCTGGCAGCAGATGAAAGGGCACCCAGCTCCCGATTCCCTGCAGGGACATGACATAATATCGCTGTCAGTAGAGAGGAGCTGAGAAGAGCCTGGAACTCAGGAGGAAGGCAAAGAAGAAAGAAGCAGAGAAACATGCAAGAAGAGAAAAGAAGAAGAGAAGGTAAGTGCATATCTTCAGAGACAGTGG